>NC_059329.1:55664774-55954774 GCF_018350155.1 Leopardus geoffroyi | reverse complement strand
GCGGCCCAGCTCAGGCCACACCATCTCTCCCCAGACCTATGCCAACGGCCTCCTGGCTGGCGTCTTGGCTTTCAGATAATGCCTTTGGGTGCGTGTGGCTCAGTAGCCACCATGGCCCTTTACCTAAGATGAAGACAGAGCCGTGAGGCCTGACCTTCGGGCTGCCGGAGCCGGGAGCAGGCTGCGATTCCACCGTTGCTATCAAATCAGCTCCAGATAGCTGTGCTCAAGGCCTGGGCACCAGAGGGTCATGGTGCCTCCAGCCGCCCCTCCCTGCCCCCTGCCTCCCTGCCCCGCCTGCTTAGAGGAAGAGAGGAAGGAGAAGGGGCAAAGGAGGGAAGCACTGCCGCTCCAGTGGCTGAGGTCACCTCCCCGTGGCCCATATGGAGCCACCACCCCGGCCCCCTCCCGCAGCCCCCCACTCTAAGTGTCTCCTTAGCAGAGGCTCAGGGATGAAGAGACCCAGTCTGGGCGAATCCGTCATTCACTTCAAGACGCAGGCCGGGAAGTAAAAAGCCACTCCAAGTCCATTCCCAGTGGCGGGTTCTTCTGCCCCGCGTCTTGCCCAGAGTGATAGGGCTCGCCCCCAACCTTGCCTTCCCCCGCCATGAACACACGCGGCTGTGTTTGGGGTGACCTCACGCGGGGCCCGGACACCAGTTGACTCTGAGCTGGGTTCTCAGGCTGGGCGTGGATGACTTCCCAACCCTCTGTCATCAGCTGGGTGACCTTGAGAAGGCTCCCAAGCTCTCAGAGCCCCACTTCCCTCATCCGTAAGAGGCACCTAAAAGTAGCTGTCCCACAGGGAGGAAACAAAGTTGAACAAAGTTGAAAGTGTTTTCGAGGTGCCCAGTAACCCCTGACTATCTTCTCCAGGCAGTCGGGGCACAGGCTTGCTCTCAGTGAACTGGCCTTTCCTCTCTCCTCCACCCTCCTGACACCCGGCCCACTTTTTAATAGCTTAGTAGCCACCCGACGAGCCTTTCCTCGAACAACTTATTATTAATGCTTTGTATTATGTTAATGAATTTCCCTCTAACTCCCAGGGGGCTATGAGGCCATTTCGCACACATTATCTCAGTCAGCTCTCCCGGTGGCCTGGCAGGTTAGCATTCTCATCATCCCCAGTCGGCAGATAAGGAAACAGAGGCTCAAGAAGCAAGGCTGTGGTAAGAGTCCACTGTGTCCTCCATCGCCCCATGCTATAGTGACAGTAGCAGGGGCAGGGGAAGGCATTTACTGAGCCCCTGCTGGGTGCCAGCACCCATCCAGCCAGATTGTCTGAGCCTCGTTGTGGGTGGGGTCTCCTCTTCTCTCTTCCATCCACCTTGCAGGCCCCCCGTGGAGACGGCTGTCTGAAGAGGCGGAGCTGAGGGCAGGGAAGATGGGGACGGGTGTGAGCTGTCAAATTGGGAGGGGTGTGGTCCCTGCAGCATTCTGGAAAGCTCCACTGAGACTGAGTGGCCTGAAAAGCAGGTGCAGAAGAGCAGAGGACCCAAAGAAGGGGAGGGGAGGGGAAGGGAGGGGGGGGAGGAGGAGGGGAGGGAAAAGAGAGACTTGCTCAAGGCCACAGGACCGTCCCTCAGGGTCCCCTCTGCCTGCAGGTCCTCTTGCTCCCGGGGAGCTTGGTGAAGTCCTTGGGCTCTTAGATGCGGCATCTCCCAGAGGCGCTGAGGGACCCATGCGAGGACTCCCTGATTCCTCCTAAGGTTTCCACAATTCCAAGTATCCAGTTCCAGGGGTTGGTGGATTATGTGACAAGAGTGTGGGCTTTTGGAAAGCGGGCCCTTTAGTAAAGCTGCCTTCGGGGTAGGATACAAAGAGTCCTGGGTAGACGCCTTTGTCCCAAAATATCACTGTTCTCGCTCTCACACTGCCTTTGTTACCCCCATGAAGTCACTTCCTGGGCTGAAGGTATTGAAGGCTTCTGTTAAAATGAAAATACGCTGTTTTCTAGACTTCTCAAGAAATATCAGGTGAGGGGGGCCTGGGTGGCGCAGTCGGTTAAGCGTCCGACTTCAGCCAGGTCACGATCTCGCGGTCCGTGAGTTCGAGCCCCGCGTCGGGCTCTGGGCTGATGGCTCAGAGCCTGGAGCCTGTTTCCGATTCTGTGTCTCCCTCTCTCTCTGCCCCTCCCCCGTTCATGCTCTGTCTCTCTCTGTCCCCCAAAAAATAAATAAACGTTGAAAAAAAAAAAAAAGAAATCTCAGGTGAGTGATGTCTCCATCCGTTAAGGGTTAGGGTGGACAAATCTACTTCTGAGCCCTTTTTAGCTGTGGACACTTCGTATCAGACAATTTATTGAACGGAGCAGCTCTGGTCAAATAGGGAGCGAGGCATTTGCTGAAGTCCCCAGCATAAGTGGTGGCCTTCGAGGGGCTCCGAGGAGGGCTGGCACTGAACGGTCTTTAATGAGTGGCTGGGATTTTGCCAGGAGGAGGCAGAGAAAGGGCGTTCCAGGTGGAGGGACATACTTGGCCAAAAGCATGGTGGTGGGAGAGTAGGTGGGCTGATGGGGAGGCAGGTCAGGGGAGGGGACCTACAGTGCCCGTGAGGAGGAGGCCGTGGCTGGGGAGGGGCTGGTCTAGAGCAAGACTTGGTGGCTCCAACTTCTCACCCGGGCTGGTGAGAGCAGGGCTTGGGGCAAGTCCTAGAGACGGGGGGCTCCACCATCAAAGCATGTCCAGTCTAGGTGGGGGACAGATCTGTATCCACACAGGGTGCTCAGGGCTCTGAGGGGGTGCAGGATGAAACACAAGGGCTGGAGGGCACTGAGCCTGGTGGGGGGACCCCAACTAGCGGGGGAATCAGGGAAGGCTTCCTGGAGGAGTTATGTAATGCCTGTGCTGCCCCCTAAAGTAGGAGTCAGCACCTTGAGGAGGCCGCTCAGCCAGCACGGGCCTAGCATGGGCAGAGACTGTGTGCCCTCCTCAAAGAGGGGTTTTGAAACCAAAGAATATGGCGCCCTACCCTGCCCTGTCCTAGCCTAATGGGGTCCCTGAGTGTGCCCGGGCTCCCTTCCTCCCTCCACTGCCTCCCACCCTCCCTGCCTCAAGCCTCATCCATTCCAGTTCATCCTTGACCCCTCCAGGACCCCTGTTTGAAACCTCGTTGAGACCTAGGCCCTGCCACGCTGTTCTCCACGGTGCCATCCGGCCTTCAGGCAAAGTCCAGACTTCTCCTGGTTTGGGGTGGGGGGGCGGGGCGGGGGCAGACAGATCAAGACCTGCATGATCCCAGCCCTGCCAAGCTCTCCAGCCTCCGAGGGGCAAAAAGGTGAGGCTGGAAGCGTGGGGTGGGGGGGGCCCCCGGCTGCCTTCTCCGGATGGGGTCGGCGGAACTTCCCGAGATAAGGGCGGCCAACAATGGGGGGCTGTGTGGTGCAGCCTGTTTCCCGGCTAGAGGAAATGAATGGCCTTCGCATCATTAATCCGCTGCGGCCCACAGCACCCTCTCGAAGGGTGACCGGGATTGCGGGGGAGATGTTCCCAGCCCCCACCCGCTGTCCCAGCCAGAGGGGCTGCGTCTACTGCTCCAGGCCCATCTCCTTCCAGGCCCATGCATGTGAGAAGGGGGCTGGGGAAGGGGCAGAAGGAGGGGCCCCTCAGGCTGTGGAAGCAGGGCCTGGGTTGGCTGCCTGCCTGAGCCCAGTACTCTGTGGGACCCGGGCAAGTGCTTCACCCCTTCTGAACCCCCTGACCCTCACTGATCCCCAGGCTCCTTCCTTCTTGGCTCTTCTGGGAGTCTGAAGATACCACATGCCTGTAATTCTTGTCTTTCTGTCCCCCTCAGCACATGGGCCACAGGACACATTGCTTTATCCAAATATGGGGGCTCTGATGTGGGATTTTAGGCAGCAAGCCAGGCTGCTAGTGGAGATGTTTGGCCTATGTGGACTGTCCCAGCCACTGCAGCTAAAGTCAGGAGGGAGAATACATGGTTAACCCAGAGAATACATACTGTCCCGGGCCTCAGTTTCCCCTTCTACACCATGAAGGGCGGGACTCGATGACTGCCCCGTGGAGGATGGGCTGCTGTGGTCAGTGACCAAGGATAGGAAGCCATGGAGTTGCCATAGGTCTCCTCCCTCCCCAAGTTCAGCCTTAGCCACTGACCAGCTGTGTGTGAATCTGTGCAGATCCCTTCTTGCCTTGGGGCCTTGGTCTTCCCGTCCAAAAAATGGGGCCCCCTGGTCAGCTAGCTGGCAGGAGTTCTGGGACAATGGGTATAAATGGGATCCTGTGTGTGACACAGGGAGGGGTGGCCGTCTCTAAAGTGGCCTGAGCTTGGGAATCCACATCCAGGACCCAATCTCTAGCCTGAGGTCCAGCCTTCTCTGTCCCTCCTCCTCCCCATTTTCCACCTCTCCCTCTTGCTTCCAGCTCTTGGAGGGCCACCTTCAGGGAAAGAGGTCAAGATTCCCAGTGCGGGAGACGTTCAAACCAATGGACAGGACCCATGGAGGCCTTAGATCACCAAGGCCAGCCTACTCATTGTGCAGATGGGGAAACTGAGGAAACAGAAGCTGAGAGTCGCCCAAAGCCACAGAGCCAGTAGGGGGCAGACAAAAGTCTGGAATGCAGGTCTGCGTCTCACACACCTCCAGGCTCTGGAATGTTAGGGCTGGAAGGGCCTGTCCCCATTCTCTCATTGCTCAGAGCGGGAAACTAGAAAGCGGGAAAGCCCAGCCCAGATCATCCCAAGAGCAGTCTGGAACACTGACCCCTCAACTCCAGGACCCCATGTGGTCCAGGTGCTCCAATGGCCCCTCAAGGTTGGGGGAGCCCTTCTTATCTCCCTCACCCCTGCCCCTGTGTGTTACCCTAGCTTGCAGTGAGGGAACAGTGTCTTAGAGGACAAAACGGAGAAGAATAACCACCAAAACATACTGGCGGGAGCCCTTCCCACACCATCAGAAGAGCTCTGCTCAGGCCAGCCCACACCACAGCACTGCCTTCTCCACCACCCATGGCTCCTGCTCCCTTCCAAAGGTCCTTCCAGAAGGGAAACATGTCAGCATGAGGAGGAGGAAGCAGGTGGCTGTGTCCTAGGAGCAGCTTGGCTCAGTCCTGGGGTCCCTGAAACACATCAGTGTCTCCCCAGCCGGCCACTCAGGCTGCCACTGCTCCCCAGAGCTCCATGCCCTGGGCGTGGCCCAGCTCCCTAAAAGCAAAGAAAGAAAAATAACATTTGCTGAATCCCACACCGTGCATAGTCCTGTGCCAGGGTGTCCCTATGCATGTCTCTGTTAATCCTTAGCACAACCCTAGAGGTGGGATTTAATACTCCTATTTTACAGATGAAAAACCTGTGGTCCAGAGAGGGCGGGTGACTTCCCCAAGGTCACACAGCTAGGACATGGTAGAGTTAGGGCTAAGCCTGGCGCCTTGCACCGCACCCCTCTGCCCATTCCACACCTTGCCTTTAGAAGATCAACCTCATGTTCATGAAAATATTAAGCTGGGTCTGATCCAGCTCCCTGACCCTCCTCCCTGGTCCATTAAGTGATGCCCGGCCTGGCCACAACAACTGCTCTTTCCTCTGTTTCTCTCTGTCAATCCCACGTCCCTTCCCCTGCTTGCTGAGTAGGAGTGATAAGCTGTGACTGTGGCAGGATAGATGGGTTTCGTGGCGTCATCCACATGTCCCCATGCGCCCTGCAGCAGATGCCCGTTAATGGGAGCACCCCGTTGTCCCTTCCTAGTGCCCAGAAAGCTTCATATGTTTTGGATCTGGGTTCACAAGTTCCCTATGTCTTAGAATCTGCTCTGGCTTCTCTGGAACCTCTTAGACTGGGCTCCCACACCCCCGCTCTTCCTGTCTCAGCTATGACCACGCTGAAGGCTTCGTTTCTGTTTACATGTGCTTCTCCACACCTAGCCATAAGCTTCGCTCAGGGACAGTGGGTCTGACGGATCTCTGCGTCCACAGCACCCAGCACGGTGCCCGGCACATGGTATTTCACGGGAAAGTTTGTTGAACAAATAAACGTGATGCCTTGGTTTTATCTTTTACCTTCTCTCTGCCATCGGTATGAAAAGGACTTTAAAGGCGGGACACGAGACTAAGATTTTACAGTAGGGTGGCCTTTGACCTTCCAAACCAGGGTAGCAGCTCTGGAACGGACACGTGGCAGGGGACAGCTCATGGCCCTGGCTCCAGCTACAACTGCCTTCCGGTCAGCTGCTTTTAGATCCTGCCACCTGCCCAATCGTGCCTCCTCTGATCCAGGCTCCTGGCCAAACAACTGTCCCCACAGTAAAGTAAGTGATGTGCTCCTGTTGGACGGGTCAGGAAACTGAGTTCAGAGAGTGGAAGGAACTTGCCCGAGGCCACTCAGCTCGGAAGAGGCAAAGCAGTGCCTCCCACCCATCTCATCCCAGCGCGGCTCTCTGCCTCCATCTAGGCCTCTGGTGGGCCAGGGGGCAGCCTCAGTGGAGGACCTTCTTCTAGACAGAGGTGGGGATTCTCTTGGCATGAGGAAGTGAGCCCCTGTCCCCTGAGGGATGCAAGATGGGCAAGATGGACACGTGGAGGAGATACAGCAGGGAGGATGGCGCATTCCCTGAAGGCTTCTGGAGACTTGGACGTGAATTCTGCCCCAGGCTTCACAGTTTTGCCCAGATGCGGATGATGGAGCCCAGGGGTGGGGGCGGGTCTGGCCGCAGACAGCCATGCGTGGATTAGGAGGGAGAGTAGGCTAGCGGGAGGACACTTACAGTTTGGGCAGAAGAGGTGGCTCCTGTGGCCCAAGAGGTTGGGGGAGGGGGGTGGGCAGGGGAAGGGGTGTCTGGAGAGGAGCGGCCATGCTCATCAGGTCATCGGGGTCCACGAGGCAGAACGGGGATGGTGAGCTAGGCCTGAGTGAGGCAGGAGGCTTGCTGAGAGGAAGAGGCTGGGGTAGGTGGGGGAGGGTGGGGAGAGCAGTGTGAATGGAATGTGTCCCCTGGGGATAGAAGCAGGTGAGGACCAAGTGGAAGGGTGCAGAATGGACCAGGGGCCTGCAGGAAGGAAGAGTGGGAGCCCAGGGATGGGACACAGGAAGTCTCTTCCATGGGGCAGGCCAGGAGGAACATGGGAGTAAGAACAGGAAACCGGGGGACAGGAAGTTGGGGCACCTTCCCCGTCTGATGAAAGCGGAGTGCCTTGGGGGATTGACTGGCGTGCACAGGGAGCTGAACAGAGCACACAAAACTGCCGTCGCCACCAAGGACCAAGCCCCCCCATGAGCCTGATCGTTACTGTCGCCGAGATAGTGACCCGGGCAGCCTGACTCCAGAGTTGACTCTCAGCGGTTACATTCTCCCTTTAGTAACAGCTAGTGATGCTTAGAGAACTTAGGGGAAGTGCAGGGCACAGCACCAAGCCTTTTACAAGCGTTAACTTGTTAAAGCCTCCTAACAGCCCCAGGAGGCGGAAACGATTGATCACACACACGGACGCACGCAGACACACACGGACACATGAGGACATCCAGATCCACGTGGACATACAGACACGCGCTGGTTCGCACCTAACCTGGGAAGGAGCATGGGAGGGGTGGGTGGGGGCAGGGAGCGGCGGGATTGGGAAGCCCCTCCTGCCCTCTGGTTCCCCATCACTTCTTTACCTCCCCACCCTCATTCTCCAGCAGGCACCACACCCCTCTGGTCTGTGTCTCCCTTGGACTGAAGATCCTTTGGTAATGGTTTTCAGACTATCCTCCCTTGCCCCCCAGAGCCCTGACTCATCCTGCTGAGGGAGTTGGGAGGACTGAGAGATCTAAGTCCCAGGCGCATGTGGTGGAGGATTCCAGACCCTCACGTCCCGGGTAGGCTGCCTCTTGTGGGGGGCTCCCCCGCTCCCCCATGCCTCACCTGCAGCCCAAGCACTTCTGGGAAAGCCCCCCAGAGTTGGGTGTAGGTAGCTGGAGCAGAGCAAGGCCCCTCCAGCATTTGACTGGAGTGGCTTGAAGAGCTCTGTAGATGCCAAGTTCATCGTGCCTGGGCACCGCCCGGCTAGCCAGAAGGAGAAGGGGACCTCTGCTGCTGCTGCCTGACCCCCGTCACACCCTGCCCCCTCAGGGAGGCCCTTTCTTCCCTTCTTGGACCCCAGAAATCACTGGCTGTCCCCTCGCCCACCCCCCGCCCACCCAATCACAGACTAGAACTCTTTTCAGGAACCCTCACCCTGGGCTGCAGATTCTATCACATTTCAAGTTATTCCTGCCTTGTGTCTAGGTCCAGTTGTTCCCCATCCATCCATCCATCTGCCCGTCCGTCTGTCTGCTCACCCATCCACCCACTGTACCCATTCTTCCTTCATCCAGCATTTATAAGACCAGGTACAAAAGTAAGTGCATAGACACAAGACCTCTGCCCTGTCCCCCTCACTAGGCTGAGGGGCAGTTCAAGCAAATTAACAGTTGTGAGTGTTCTGTGTAAATAGCCATTAACACAGAATGGGCCCGTCTATGCTTTGGGGTAGGCTTCTCACTCATTTCTAGGGCAGGGGAGCACTGTGAGGCCAGTGAAGGCTTGAAACCACCTGGTGCCTTCTGGGAGCTGAAGGATTCATTCTGTTGGGAGACCAGAGGGGAGGAGGGGAGGGCCTTGCAGTGAGGCTGGAGGTGAAGACAGTGCTGGGCCAGATGGGTCTTGGGGGATGGATGAGCGAGCTTTGCCTTTGTTCTATGTGTGTTGGGGAGCAGAGGAAGGGTTTCCAGTTGGGACTTACAGGACCAGATCTGCATGGCAGCTGCTGGGGACAGCTCGTGCTGACTCCTTCAGGAATATAGAGGCCTTCAAAGAAGAAGATGCTGTTGGAGGTGGGGACTGGGTCCCATCAGGAGGTGGGGAGGGAACTCAGGTGTCCCTTCAGAGTTGGAATCTGAAGCCATAAGCCAGGAGTCAAGCTGGAGAATTCTAGAAGATCCATAAACTTGAGCATGGTCCTTCCCCCTGCCCGGGTCCCACAGAGCATCCTAACACAGGAGGAGATTCTGGGTTGGTCCTGGAGAGGAAAAAAGGACACTGGGGAGAGGGTGCCCCTGTCAGCCACTCTGGGGGAGCCCCAAGGATAGAATGGGACTCAGCTGGGAGGGAAGTACAGAGGGGGCTGAGAAGGGCCCAGTTGTGCAGGGTGTTCACTGTGCAAGGTCATCTGGCTGAGGTGGTGAGTGGAAGGTGAAATCCTGACGTGGGGCTGCATCTGCCCAAATGGGACACCTTTTTCTAACTTTTACAAAAGCACCATAGAGTCTTGGCAGGGCCTTGGGGCCAGGGGAGAGCTAAAGGGACCCTGAAACAAATTCAGGACCTGAGAAGGCAAGAGCCTAGAGCCTAGTTGGGTCCATCAGTATTTCTCTCTCTCTCAAAACACAGCCTGATTTCCCACTGGGCAAGGAGGGGAGATGAACATTTGCTGAGGCTCCAGCTTGAGCAACAGAGCCCCTGGCTCATTCTGGAGTCCCGAGCTGACACGGACCCTGGTGGCCCCATGACAGAGCTGCGTGGCTTGGCCAAGAGAGGGACGTTCTGGCAGCACTGGCTCTGAATTCTCTTCTGCCGTGCTGGGCTCTGTGAGACTGTTCCCAGGCGACCCATTCGAAAGGTGAGGCATCAAACGCAGCGGTGGCCACATTTATGCTTTTGCCTCCTCGAGGCAGTGCCGGGTGAGGAAGGCCTGAGGGGGTGCGGAACTCAGCCTCTGGCCTGGGCCTCGTGTGTCACTTTGTGGCGGTGGCACATCACTGTCCCCCTCTGCAGCTCAGCGTCCTCGTCCAAACAGAGATGGTATCTGAGGCCTGGCCCAGGTCTTCTCTTGGACCCCAGTACTTTATCCCTCACCCCCATCACCTCACCTGATTTCATCCCCATCTGAAGCAGGCAGATGGCATTAGCGCTATTTGACAGGGGGAGAAACTGAGGCTCTGAAACTGAGCCCTAAGACCGCACAGTGGGCAGGCAGCGAAGCTGGAATCTGCTTCTGGAGCCTGCGGTTTTCTCCCTGCTCCTTGGTGCCTGGATGTGGCCTAGACCTGGAAAAGGAAGGGGTTCCGGACACAAGAAATCCCTCCGTGAAGATGTGGACATTTTCTCCCATGACTTCTGGGGGGCCCTGCCCCCTCCAGGACATCCCTCCATCTCTCAAAATGTCAGTCATCACTCCAGCACCCAGACTGGGCCCCCAGAATCTGGGGTGTGGAGAAGGTGGGCGGTGGGGTGGGTTTTTTCTGCAGCTTTAAAGACAGAAATTGAAGTCCCTGTTGGACCTGAGGCACAAAGCCTCAGCTTGGAGAGGTTGCAGCCCACGAGCTGTCCCTGGCGACCCTGGGGATTCCAGCCCCCCACCCCCCCACCCCGTCCTGTCCCAGGGGACTCCATTTGCACACCTGGAGCCCTATCCCTCCGGTTCTGGGAACCAGCTTTGCACGCGCAGACAAGAACAGCTCCAATGAGGGAGTGTCTCTGGTTTGGCCTCCCCCAGTGGTCCTGCTTCAGTCTCACACCCCACGTCAGAGTAAACCAGTGCTGGAAGGACCCCCAGCACCCCTGAGTACAGCCCCACGGCCGGAAGGGGAAACTGAAGTTCTGGGGGTGGGGGGCGGTCTGCACTGGCCCAAAGCCTCATGGCCTGAGGACCCTGTTCAATTTCCTCCCCTCTTCTCCCAAGCCCTCCTGCCTTAGCTCAGCCCTCTGGGGCTCCACGATGGGGCTCCCACTTCTCCTGGGATAAAGTCCTGGCATGTCAGGATCTGGTCTGTCGCCTGTTCCAACCAGGTCTCCCCTAACCACCACCCTTCCAGCCAGGCTTACACAGAGACCACAGTAGCATGCGCACCCAGGTCCCAATTCTCTTGAGGCACATGTCTTCCCAGGTCCAATCACCTATGGCCATGTCACGTGGTCTACCGTGGCTGCTAGGGCCTCTGGGATATGGGGAAGTTCTCAGAGGAGGGGACGTAAGCCCTAGGGCTACCATCACAGTGAAGACAGGACTTCTGATGGAGCAGACCATTAAGCACTGGGTGTCAGAGTTCACAGGCCCTGGGGCTCACCTAATCCCAACTCTGCCTTGTTAAAGTCAGGAGTTGGGTCCAGAGAGGGCCAGGGACTTGCCTGAGGCCACAGAGTGCATGTGTCATGAGTCACACAGCAGGGGCATATATACGCAGGGAGTCTCACAATCTGCAAGGCATTTTACCCCATTGCCTCATTCAATCTTCACGATGACTTTTGAGGTGGCCCCTGCTATTCCCGATTTCCAGATGGGTAAGTAGGACCTCACAGAGGAGGCCACATAACTATGGAGTAGAAGAACCAGGATAGAAACCAGGTCTATCTGAAGCCAAAGTCTTGGGCTCCTATGGTTGCAAACACTGTGGATATAATTAATGTCACTGTAACGTACGTTCGGCAATGATTGAAATAGCAAATTTGTTGCTATATCCATTTTACTAATTAATTTTTACGACTAATAATGTAATATACCAAAAATCATCGTGTACCTTTTTTAAAATGTTTATTTATTTATTTATTATTATTTTTTTAAATGTCTATTTATTTATTTATTTATTTATTTTTTTTTAATTTTTTTTTTTTTTCAACGTTTATTCATTCCTGGGACAGAGAGAGACAGAGCATGAACGGGGGAGGGTCAGAGAGAGAGGGAGACACAGAATTGGAAACAGGCTCCAGGCTCTGAGCCATCAGCCCAGAGCCCGACGCGGGGCTCGAACTCACGGACCGCGAGATCGTGACCTGGCTGAAGTTGGACGCCTAACCGACTGCGCCACCCAGGCGCCCCTGTCTATTTATTTTTGAGAGAGAGAGAGAGAGTGAGAGAGTGCAGGGGAAGGGCAGACAGAGGCGCAGACACAGAACCCAAAGCAGGCTCCAGGCTCTGAGCTGCGAGCACAGAGCCCAATGCGGGGCTCGAACTCACGGACCGCGAGATCATGACCTGAGCCCAAGTTGGACGTTTACCCTACTGAGCCACCCAGGTGTCCCTCATTGTATGCTTTAAATGGGCAAATTGTTTGGTATCTCAAGCATAAAGCTGTTAATAAAAAAAGCCTTGGGCTCCTAACCAGGTCCCTCTGCAGGCCGTTGTCTCAAATGGCTCTCAGGACTGTGAGGGGAACAGACCCCCGAACAGACATTCTCCAAATGAGGAGGAAGGAGCTCTGCTGGGGAAGCGCGGAGAAGCATCCCCTGTACCAGGCGCTCGGCCCTGGCTGCAAGGCAGATTCATCTGCGGAGCTTTGTAGCAGCACAAATGCCCAGGGTCACTCCCTGGACACGCTGCTGATTTCACCACACTGAGACTCACGGCAGAGGTGGCACCGAGTGGGTTTTGAAGGATGAGTAGGAGCTGCGGTCTGGGGAGGTTTGAGGGAGAAGAGGAGGTCCAGAGAGAGGAAACGGAACGCAAAGGCCTAGAGGCGTGAGCGTGAGGGCTTGGGTGTGGTGTGTATAATCTGAAGCCAAAACCAATAGGGGCTCCGCAGACGCCCTCCCTGTCACCTTCCCCGCCCTAACTGCCACCGTCACCTGACGCCTTCTCAGCCCATCAATCGATAGCCTAAGCTGACTGGGTGGCCAGGATGGGGCTCCGAACTCCGTCTTGACCACCCGGTAAATTTCTCGCGCGCGCCTCTCACCTACCGGAGAAAGAAGCCCAGAGTCCGCCCAGGGGGCATCTGTTGGACAGCCTCCAAGGACACGCGGGACACGCTGCTGTGAAGTGCCGCTCTGTGGAGAGTGGGGACCCCGAGGCACAGGGGGAGGGGGAGCCCAGCTGTACCGGCCGCACACACACGCCGTCCTCAGTTTCCTCATCCGTGAATCGGGGATCATGCCTTCTACTTCGCCTGTATTAGAATCATCTTTAAGCCGCTATGAAGAGACTCGCGGTGGCCAGGGGCCGGGGGAGGGGAGAAAGGGCGAGCGCCTGCTCCCTGGGTTCAGGGTTTCCCTTCAGGGTGATGAAAATGTTCTGGAACTAGAGAGCAGTGATGGTTGTCCAACACGGCGAATGCACCGAATGTCCCTGATGGCACCGTTTTGTGTATTGGAGACGCATTTTAAGTGAATGGTGGAAATCAAAGGGTGTCAGGACTACCGTGGTAGGAGATGGGGGCAGTAACGACTGCCCCTGCTGACTGCCACCGGCGGGGTCCGCACAGTGAGACGGCAGTGGGCCTGGGCCAGTCCGCAAACCTTGAGCCCTTCAGAGAAGGGGGAGCTCCTGGAACCCTGGAAGGACAGTGAGGCACAAATAGGAGGGATCCTGCTCAGAGGGGCAGGCAGCGTCGCATTTCAGGGGGACATAGGGAGCCTAGGATGGTTGGCTGCCCACCTGCAAGCAGCAAAGACCCTCCCCTGAAGAAGCCTTGGTAGGAGGCAGTGCTCCGGGTCTCAGGCTGGTCCTTCTCCCCTCAACCTCTCCCTTCCTGATATCAAGGGGGGTGGCTTGGGATCCAGGCTCAGCCAAATTAGGGACCCTGCCTAGGTTGTGCATCTTGAGGTGACCTCAGTGCTGCAAAGAGGAGGGGAGCGGGGGGTGGAAAGAGGAAAGAAATGAGCACATTTCTTCATTCGAGAAATTTTGACGGAGCACCTGCTCTACTCCAAGCATAGAGTGAATGAATGAATGAGCGGGAAATGAATGAATGCATGAATGGGAAAATCAGTGGGTGGGGTGTATCCTGAGACCTGGCCTTCGGTGAGCCTCAGGGGCTTGCCAGGTGGGGCCAAGGGCCTGCCAGGGGACCCTGGGTGGGCGTATCGGTGAGCCTTCTCTGCTTTCCCGCAAGGGTGTCCACTGGTGTTCTCTTTCAGAGGCCGGTCAAGGGGTCTGAGCCCTGACAGGCCTCTTGCCCCATAAAAGCCCTGATTTACGCCGCAGCCGCCTACCGGCCACGCTGTCGCCGGTGCCTTGTTTATTTATCTGTGAGAGCCAGGTTGGGGTCTGGCTCCTCCGTCCTTCTCGGCACCATGAGCTCCAGCCCCACGTGGTGAGGAAGACAGATGCCTTGGAGTTATTCTGCATGAAATGGCCGTGGAAAACTATTCGGCCTGCATTTGATTTCACCTCTTGTTACAGTATCATTTGTTATCCTGAAATGTGCAGCAGCTGGAGGCCTGGAGGAGCAGATGTTCCTGGGGAGGCGCGGGCTCCCCAGGCAGGGGTGGGGGTGCCACGGGGCCCAGCAGAGCACTGCTTCTGCCGCCCAGGCCTGGCCCTGACCCCACCAATGCCCTTCACGACGGTGGGAGCTCATGGAGCCCTAGCTGGGCCTTGGTTTCCCCTTCTGTACGATGGGGATGAGCCAACCGGACTCCCTGAGCTGCCGTGAGCACTGAATGAAGTAATTCATAGAAAGCACACAGCATAGTGCCTGGCCCACAGTAAGGCTCAGTAAACGTTTGCTCTTATTCCTGGAAGAGATGATTGTCCAAGAGAGGTTTCAAAGAATGAGTAGACGTGAACTGGGAAAAGTGGTGAGTTTTCTGGCGTAGCATGAGCAAAGACATGGAGGGGAGAACTGGGACATCATTTGGTGCAGCCAACACAGAAAAGGAGGCGGGAGCCGTGGGACAGGATGCTGGGGCCGGTTAGGAGGGGTCCTGGATGCCAGGACAACACGGAGCCATAGGAAACTTGTGAGCTGGGGAGGGACACGATCCTATTCCCCCTTTGGAAAGAGCACAGGGCTGGGAGGAAAACCAGGTCAAGCCCGCCAATTTGAAAGGCCCGGTAGGCGCTCACTAAGGTGGCCACAGTTGGGTGGCTTAGACCAACAGCAGTTTATTCCTTTGTAGTTCTGCAGATTAGAAGTCCAAAATCAAGGGGTTAACAGGGCCCCACTCTCTCTGAAAGTTCTAGAGAAGAAGCTTTCCTTTCCTCTTCCTAGCTTCTGGTCGGCCAGCAATCCTTGGCGCTCCCTGCAAAGACCCTACTTTTCAATACGGTCACATCCACGGGCACTTGAGGTTAGGACTTCAACTTATGGGGGGGAGCAGAATTCCACTGACAATAGTCCCCCCACCCACCATACCCTCTCTGTCCTCAGTCCTTCAGTCATCGAGGAGCCCAGGGGCTTTGGATCCCAGGATCCATTCCGTGGGGAACATTCTCTCTGTTTGGTTGGAAGTGTTGTGGACAATCACAGAACTTGGGAGACTCAGCAAGCCCCAGGGGAATCAGAGGAGGGCAAGCAGCTCTGACCAGCACGTGAGGAGAGGTTCTGCAGCTGCCACAGCTCACGGTGGGGATGAGAGTCCTGAGCTGGGGCAGGATGGGGAGGACGGGTGGTTTTGAAGCTCTTGGAGAGGGACGACCTTATAGCCGGTCCTTCTGGGTGTAGCAAAGCCGGACTGTGAGTGCAGCTTGGTTGCAGGGAGAGCTTAGGCAGGAAGTAGAAGCCAAGTGAGTGAAGAGAAAGGAGGGCAGGCCAGCCATGGGCTGCTAGGGGCTAGGACAGTCACTGGGTCCCTCTGGGAAGCTCCAACCGATCATCCTAGCTGTCCAAGGGGCACAGGATTGAAGAGACGTCTTTGGAAGGCTCTCAGTCTCCTCAATGCAGCCTTAAAGGCAGAGTCATCCGGACTTGACTTCTGTCTGTGCCAGAGTAGAGGCCCAGAGAGGACAGAGACATCTCCCAAGGTCGCATGGGGGCCCACAGCAGACAGGGGACCGGACCCTATGCCTCCTTCTTCCCAAGCCACAGATCTTCTACTATCCCAGCTGCTTAGGTGCTCCTTTTGCTGGCCACGGTGTTCTCTAAGGATGCCCAATCTGTGACATGGGATAGGGAAGTGGTGACATCCGTGGGAAGGAAGGAAGGAAGGGAAGACTGCCTCGGGTGTGGACCTGGTTGCTAGAGATGAGACATAAAAATGCCTATGGAATCAAAAAGAAGGTCTACTCTTTCAACCCTGGGCAGGGCATGGATCCTATAGAACCAAGAATTTCAAGGGTGATTGGAGATGGGCACGGCAGTGGGAGGGGATATTGGAGTCTGGAGCCCTCTAGAAGGGTGGGGGTAGAAGAGGGTATGTCTGGGTGAAGGGCTTAGGGCAGTGGGCACAGGGATGTGTGTGTGTGTGTGTGTGCATCTAGAGGACATGGCCCCGAAGGCAGAGGGCACTAAGAGAAGGAGGGTTTTATTCGTGGGGAAGTCTCTGGAACTGTGGACAAAGCTGAGGGTGGGTACTGCTTCAGTGAACTCAGAGACAAGATCCTGTGGGATTAATTGGCTCTCCCAGTTTTAAATGGCAGTAAATCAGTTGTTAAGACTCTCAGGCAGGGGCACCTGGGTGGCTCAGCTCATTGAACGTCCGACTTCGGCTCAGGTCATGATCTTGCAGTTTGTGAGTTCCAGCCCTGTGTTGGGCTCTGTGCTGACAGCTTGGAGCCTAGAGCCTGCTTTGGATTCTGTGTCTCCCCCTCTCTCTATCCCTCCCCTGCTCATGCTCTGTGTCTTTCTGTCTCTCAATAATACATAAACGTTAAAAAAAATTTTTTTTTAAAGACTCTCAGGCAGGCTTAGGCCAAAATGGTTATTCACCTTAAGGGCATGGTGTTCCATGGAACCCCTGGCAAGGGTGAGGGTTGGAAAAACAGTCCAGACCTGAGAAGGTGAGGCCAGGGTGCTTCTTTCTTATTGCTGCCTCTCTCTGCAGCTGGCTTCCTGGACTCATGGGGGAGGACAGATGTCCCTCAGCCCTCCCTTCACCTGTCCCACAATATCAGCCTCACTGGTGGACTGAGAACCGGGGCTATGAACCCCAACCCCCCCCCCCGAATTCAGTCAGAGCATGTGATTAGGCCACCCCACCCGCCACTGTGCCCCCTGGCCATCTACCAAATGGGGGTGCTAATCCACCTGTCAGGGCAGTGGTCCAGACTCAGTGAGAGAATGCATTTTTTTTTTTGTTTTTAATTTTAGGAAGAGAGTGTGTGAGTGGGGGAGGGGCAGAGAGAGAGCATCTCCACACTCAGCACGGAGCCCGACGCGAGGCCAGAACCACGAGCTGGGTGCTCAACCAACTGAGCCACCCAGGCGCCCTGAGAGGGTTCACCTTAATAAGAGGCTGGTCCTGTGGCTCAGCTGGTTGAGCGTCTGACTTCGGCTCAGGTCGTGATCTCTAGGTTTGTGAGTTCAAGCCCTGCGTTGAGCCTGGAACTTGCTTGGGATACTGTGTCTTCTTCTGTCTCTGCCCCTCCCCTGCTCATGCTCTGTCTCTCAATAATAAATAAACGTTTTTAAAAAATAATAATAATAAAAAATAAGAGGCTGGCCCAGGACCCAACAAACAATAAGCACGCGGCATTTGCCAGTTCTCTCCAGTTCTTTCCTCCTAACCCAGAGTCCTACAGACTTGAAGTAGAAGACCTGCCCGCTCGGTGAAGATCAGCTCTTCCCTCCCCTTCTGAGTCTCAGAGTCTGGTTGACCCTCGGCTGCTACGTCCCTCGAAGCCAGAAGCACAGGAGTGCAGACTGTTGGCCAAGAGCCCCTGACTGAGCCCCTGCTTGTGCCTAAACCAGCGCCCTCGGAAGTGCTAAGGGCCCCAAAAAGTCCAGCCTAGTATGCCGGTGTCATGCGCCCCCGCATTCATGTTGCTAATCTGGAAGCGTTGCTTCTGGCCGGATCTCTCCACCCGCTGCATTCTCTGGTGGCCGCTGGGAGACAGCAAGCCCTCTGTGGATGTTTGTCTGGTTGATGTAAACACTGGCTGCAGGCTCAGGGGATGGAAATTCCATCTGCCTGGGTCTCTGAGGGAGGGCCGCTCGGCCCAGGCCTGGGAACCGCACGCCCCTTGGGGAGCCCTAATTTCCTCCTTTGACCCCTCTCTGTCCCTGTAGCCTGGGGCGGCTTGGGACACCCAGTTCCTCCTGGAATCTCTGTTTGGGTTTGGTTTGGGGTTGGAGTTTGTTTCCATTCAGGGCAACTTGATCCCAACCCACCCCCACCCCCACCCCCACCGCCCGCACATCCCTGCCCCTCTGGAGGGGCCTTGGCTTTGCTGACATGCTGACGGGGCAGGCTCCTTCAGACCTCCCACTAAGGGCGCAGGAGGCTCAGTCGACTTTGATGTCCTGAAAGGAGCTCCCCCCCCAGCTTCAACCCCCTGTCCCCTAATATGTAAATAAGTAGGAGACTGTGAGGCTAAATGCCACCCAGTGGAGTAAAACAAAAAAAGAAAACAGCCTTAGGGAGACAGAAGCCTGGGGTTGAGACACCTCTTGACCCATTTCTTGCTTTGTGACCTAGAAGACGCAACCAGCCTCTCCGGGATGGGGCTGCAGTGACAGCATGAACATCTGACCTGTGTGAGAAAAGGACATGTGACAGACGGAGCAGGTGAGGTGACCACTACTGTCCCTTCGGACGCACAGTGAATAGTCTGTGTTTGTAACGGGTGGTGCAGCCTGTGGCCCACACTGTGCGGTAGGCTGAAAAGTGGATACATTTTAGCCTGCCCTCAGGAAACTGTAGGCCTGGGGACCAAGTCCTAGACGAGTAAACTGGGCCCCAGAGAGAGGAAAAGCACGGCCAGGAGCTGGTGGGGGTGGCTGGGAACTGAGCCAAGAGGCTGAATCTCTGGACCCTACAGTTGAGGAAACTGAGGCTCAGGCAAGTAAGTAAATGAATGTCCCAGACTTACTGGCAAGGAGGCTTTGTGCTTGGGAATAGACGCTCCAGAAAGGCTGAACCAGAGGCCCCATCTGGGCCCTTCCCTAGCAGACCTGACATCGTTGTCCTCGGTGTGGCTCGTGGCCTCAGCCTGGCTTTGTCCCCAGGAACCAGGTTTTCCTGCCTTGCACCTCTGAATCCAGTCAGGTCACGAAAGCTTCTCGGAAAGCCCAGCGCTGTTCAAGACCCTGAGTGCCTCACATCGGGAGAAAGCTTAGAACCCTGATAAGACACGAGCTAACGGTTTACGGCTCACCTGAAATTACCCTAGCTTTGCGTGATGAAACGGGGGGGGGGGGGGGGGGCGGCGGTCAGTGAGGTTGAGTGCCTTGTCCAGATTGCATGCTGAAGGATCAGTGGAGTTGGGATCGGACTCAGGTCCATCTGTCACCACAGTCTTCCTCCCAGCACCGAGGACATTTGGCTCTTGTGTAGGGCAGGAGTCTCACCTGGGAGGCCCACAGCCTTCCTCACTTCTCACTTGCTGTGACACTGGACGGAAGAGTTTTCATGATGTCTTAAACAACGCACATTCATTTCCCATAGTTCTGGAGGCTGGAAAGTCCAAGATCAAGGGGCTGGCTGATTTCGTGTCTGGTGAGGGCTCCCTTCCTGGTGTGCAGATGGACACCTTCTTGCTGTGTCCTCCCTCACATGCTGGAGAGAAAGACTGTCTCTCTTGTGTCTCTCCTTATAAGGGCACTAATCCCATTTGTGAGGGCTCCACCCTCATGACCTAATGACCTCCCGAAGGCTCCACCTCCAAATACCATCGCACTGGGGATTAGGGCTTCAATATATGAATGGGGGTGGGGGGAGGGACGGCAAGCTTTCAGTCCATAGCACACGGATCTTGCAAGAGGTGGATTCTTGCGCCCAATCTGATGTTTTTGGCAACAGCGTGCTGGGGATTCTAGGATTCCATAGGCAAAGGTTCCATGTTGTAAAAGGAGTCTGTGGCTCGAACATAATATAATACTGAGATACGATTATCGTGGCTTTCTGTGATGCGATGATTATAGGATTCTAGCATTACATTAGTCTAAGATTCCATTATCCTGCGATTCCAAGATCCTAGAATTCTGCAGTCTCCTGAGAGCTTGGGCTCTGAGGAATAGGAAAATCCAGCCGGGGTGGTACCATGGTGGGAGGAGGGTAAAGAGGCAGCTTTTCCATCCTACTGACTTTTCTAACAATGATGAGCAATGTGTTGTTTGGTTTTCATTGCGTTCGAAGGAAAGCACTGGGCTTGGCCAAGCCACATCAGAGTGTGAGTTCACCCACGCCTGGGGCAAGACAGGCCATGGAGACAGAGAAGGAGGGGTGGGGGGAGGAGGAGAGGAGAGAGAGAGGGAGGACGGGAGGGGGGAAGGGGAGGGGGACAAAGAGGCAGCACCATCCCCTCAGGCTGGAGGTGGCCGGTGCAAGGATCTGTGTCATGCCTGGCACTGTGAGGGACATCAGGGCCTTGTGTCACTCATTTTTGGTCCCCATACATCACGTGGGGAGTGGCCAGCCAAGTGCAGGGAACGGCAAGACAGACGAGAACAGTGGGGTGTTTGAATAAGAACAGGAGCACAGGATGTGAAGGCAGTCAGGGAGGGCTTCCAAGAGAAGGTGATCTCTGCACTGGGAGATGAGGACAGCAGATCAGGGAGGGAAGGATGCCCACGAGGCTGAGGAATCACCGCTGGTACTCCATGTGGCCGTAGCCTAAAAAGAGAAGGCGGGACGTGGTGTGAGTTGGGGGAGCCGCGTCGTCAGGGGTCTGCTCACGCGGAGCCCTGTCTGCCATGCTGAAGAGCTTGAACTGCACTCTGAGGGCAGCTGGGAGCCAGGAATGGTCTTTGTTGGTAGAGGGAGGGACTGGGCATCCTGAGAATGTCACGGATGAGTGGCCTGAGACCGGGGGATCCAAACCCTACTGCAGGTGAAGAGACACTGGTAGGATTGCTCACAACAACCCAGGGCATCAGCTCAGAGCTAGGAGACCCCCCAACACCTCTCGTCCCCAGAGATCGTGACACAGGCGGCCCTGGCCACGCAGTGAGTCTCCCCTGGAGACCACCCACTCCTTGGCACCCCTGGCCTAGATCCTACCACACGGGCCAGATCCTTTCCTTTGGTCACAAGACCCTGTGTGTGGCTCCTTGCCTCATGCCCAGCGGGCCTCACAGAGGCTGCCACCGCTGGTGGGGCTGGGCTTCCCAGTCTGAGCCTTGAGGGGGGCATCGACGCCTTCACCACCGAGGCCTTGGCCAAATGGGGTTAAGACGGCAGATGGGCACAACTCAAACCATCTTTGGTAAAGGGGAGAAGAGAGCAGAAATGCAATATAACTACAGCACAGAGCTGAGTGATGAAAGCAGTCCAGAGAGCCACGGGATGGTTTGTGTGGCTTGTGCATGTTTTGTGTATCTCCCCGAGGCTGAAGGAGAAAGCCACAACGCACGCCCGCCAGATGCCTGCAGTCCCAAGGCCATGCACCCGGTCCCCTCTCCACTCAGAGTCCGAGTGAGAGGGAAACAGGCGGGAGTACCTGGCTCAGAGGCCAGGAAGAGAAGTCTGGGAGAAGGAAATAGGGTTGAGATTCGGAAGGCAGCACGGGCCACAACTCAGCAATAAAGGGAGGAGCTCCGATGCACGCAGCAGCTTGGGTGGGTCTCAAAGGCATGACACTGAGTGAAAAAGCCAGTCTCAAAAAGTCACGCGTGGTTTGGTCCCATTTACATGACCATTCCTTTTTTTTTTAAGGTTTATTTATTTTTAGAGAGACAGAGTATGAGCAGAGGAGGGGCAGAGAGAGAGGGAGACACAGAATCCAAAGCAGGCTCTGGGCTCCGAGCTGTCAGCACAGATCCTGAAGCGGGGCTCGAACTCACGGACCGCGAGATCATGACCTAAGCCGAAGTCGTCTGCTTAACCAATTGAGCTACCCAGGTGCCCCAACATGACATTCTTGAAATGCTAAAATGACAGAGATGGAGAATAGACTAGTGGTTGTTAGGGGTTAGGGACGGTCAGGCGGGATGGAGGGCATCTGGTGACACAGGTGGGACCAGGAGGGGCGGCCAGGGGTCCAGAGGATTGGGGACGGCGAGAGGTGGAGGAGACGGAGAACAGGGAGACAGGTGGGTGCCAAGAGCCTGCGTGTGGAGAGGGTGGGTGCGACTGTACCAAGGGAGAATTTGTGGCGATGTAACATGTCTGTATCTTGACTGTGGTCGTGGTAACATGGGTCTTTACGTGTGATGAAATGACACAGAGCCACGCACGTGCATCATATCATCAGCCATGTCCTGCCTTTGATATGGCACTATAATGATCTAAGATATAACCATTAGTGGAGATTGGGTGAAGGGTACACAGGACATTGCTCGACTATCTTTCTGTATTCACTTCCTGTGAATCTATGATTATTTCAGAGTAGTTTTTTTCAGAGAATCTAATGACTATATTTGTGAGGGTCTATTTGTGGGCTTTTTTTTTTTTTAAGTTTATTTACTTACTTATTTTCGAGAGAAAGAGCAGAGGAGGGGCAGAGAGAGAATCCCGAGAAGGCTCCATGATGTCACTGCAGAGCCTGACACGGGGCTTGAACTCACGAACCATGAGATCATGACCTGAGCCAAAGTTAAGGGTCAGCCTCTTAACCAACTGAGCCGCTCAGGTGCCGCTATTTGTGGACTTTCTACTTAGTTCTATTGATCTATATGTCTATCTTTCTGTCAATAACTCTTAGTCTTGATTACAGTAGCTATACAGTAAGTCTTGAAATCAACTAGGTGATTTCACCCATTGTACTATCCCTTTTCAAAACTGCTTTGTTCAAGTTTCTTTGCCATTCCCTGTAAATTTTAAAATAATCTTGTCTATACCTACAAAGAGAAAACCTACAAAGAGAAAACCTTGTGGGGATTTTGATAGGATTTGAGTTAAACCTATAGATCAACTCCCTATGAATCTATAAGTATTTCAAAATAAAAACTAAAAAAAAATTTTAATATTATTTTCAAACAACAGATTTTCTTTTCTTTTCTTTTTTTTTATTTTTAAAATTTTTCTATTTAAAAAAAAATTTTTTTTTACATTTACTTATTTTTGATAGAGAGGGACAGGACGTGAGTGGTATTTTTCCTGGTAATGCGGCAGTGGATACACATTTCCACACTCCCATCCCTGAGGGGTGAAATCAGAGTCCCACCTTTGTGCAGAGATCACCGTGCTGTTGGTGTGAGCCAAAGCCAGAGACCTTGAAGCAAACCGTGACCTTGTTGTGGCCACCTCAGTCTGCTGAGCCCTTCCCAGAAGCGGGCCTGCCCTGGCCTTCGCAGGGGACTGAACAGAAACCGGTTCCTGGAGCAAACTGAGAGGCAGGCAGCAGCTTCCCCTGCTTTGTACTTTCCAGCTTTTCACTGGCCCTTTGCACCTCCCCCAACCATGAGCCCCACCCTTTTGGACACTTGGCTGCCCCTCATGGTCTCATCCATGTTGCCAGGCCCCTTCCTACATCCAGCCTATCTACTAGGCTCTCCTGGAAATAGAGGCTCTCACGGACCCTGAGCCTGTGACCCTCCACAGCCAGCTGCCCATTGTGGTTTGGGTCACGGAAACGGGACCTCAAAACCTCGGCAATGCGACTAAGACCTCCTGAAGATAGGATGGAACCAAACCTGGGCCCTCTGGCATATTCCACCTACAGGGGGAGGTGGCTTCCCCTGTCCTCGGTCCCTTGCCAGATGTCATGGTGCTGGAGAAGGTTACCCCTCCCCAAGACCCCTTGGCTACCTGGGAAGCCCCTTGGGATGAACTGAGTAAACAGCATGGGAGAATGGTACAGCTAGCCAGCACGTGACATGACAGAAATCAACAGAATGTTGCTGAGTTCCATCCCTTAGCGTGACTATCCTTAATAAAAGGTAGGAGGCACGAAACAATACACTGGGCCACACTTCAGCCAATCAGTTGTCTCGCACTGGATGCTCTGGCCCATGAATGGTCCCATCTTCACTTCGGGGCCATTGCCTAGAAATTGTCCTTTACCAGATAAAGAACTCTGGAAGTCTCCTGCCTCACAGATGCCTGCTATAAATAAAAAAATCACCCATCTCCACATGTATTAAGGCCCCAATACAAGGCCTTGGCGGGACATTCCTCATTCCCTTCAGAGTTACATCACTGGTAGGAACCAAAACACCATTTCACTTCTCAAAATACACAATGCTGGGCTCCTGGAAAAGGCATCCAATAAAACCTTCATGTCCCTAGCAGGTCCCAGACAGCCAGTTTAACTGAGAAGCATAATGATCTCCTCAGACAACTCCTTTTAAAATTCCTATCTAGCAAATAGGAATAGAGACCCCCTAAATGAGTCTCTACCTTGTCCCAGGCCTTAACCTACCCTTATAAATTTTTGATCCAGCCCCTATCGCATAAGTGCTGGAGGCCAAACCAAGGGTACATGTTCCCCTGGGATGCATTAACCACAGATTGTCCCACAGGCCAGGCAACGGCTCATCTGATAGGGGACCCATCAGAACCTAAACTTCTACCAAAAGTCAAGTGCAGCTGCACACCATTCTGGTAACTATGGTCTTATTATTATTGGTCTGGGGGTCCTTCCAAAGGAGTCATTGTTGCAAGCAAACATGGCAGGCACTGAGCCCCACATCGGCTCCATGGTGACCCACCTGGGAAAGATAACCCCAGTCCCCACATCCCAGATGACATCGCCCTGGCCCAGAAGCTCGCTGCTAGAGATGACATCGCCTCAGACGCTCAGTCACGTCTAGAAATTAAAATCATGCAGGTAATGATTGAGACATCCTGCCCCCCATATCCTGCTTCTGACCTCACTCTGCCTGTCCATTCTGGCAGAACCCACACTGGCTTCTGATCTCTGTACTGGTCACACTACCTTCTGGCCACCCAGTGGGGCTGTCCATCTTCCCCAAATGCCTTCTGTCTGTCTAGATTCCACACAGGAGGATCTCCCAGAGCCCACCTCTCTGACTTCCAGACCTGAGTCACCGGACCCGTTGGGGCCCAAGGCAGTGGTGGCCGCAGAATCTTTTGACCACTTCTGCCTTCCGTGGGAGGTGGTATATTTGCCTCTAAGAGGGGGGGGACTGAGCTTAGACAGGACTTCATCCAGGTCTAGAGGAACTGCTCACCTTCCCAGACCAGTCCAGGAAATGACTGAACTTGACCGAATCACATAGCAATATTGTAAAGGTCCTGCTGTCCGATGATGGTGGGTGATTGTGCCCCAAACACGCTGCTCTGCTAAGGGACTTACTGGGGACAAGTCAGACTCTGGAAATTATCTCTAAGTGTGGAATTTTAAGGCATGGGGCAGGCCAGAGGAGATGATACTTCCAGGCTATGGAGTCACCAATAACCCTGAAATCACATAAGAGCAAAGTGTCAATCATGGGCAGAACTTGAAAGCACATCATCTACATCTATGACCTCATTGAAATCTTCCAGCACTTTTTAACAAGGGCAGGAATGAATTTTCTCACTTCATGGAAACCAAGGCCTAGGGAGGTGTAATGACTCATGCAAAGTGCTACAACAAATATACATTGGTGCTAGGGACAGTGAAAAAGCATGGGCTGTGGGCAGACAGATTCTGGTAAAATCACGATCCTGGTGACTCTGAACTAGTCACTTCACCTCTCCGGACCTCAGTCTCTTCATCTGTAAATGAGGCTAATAACCCCCACATCACAAGACTGGGGGGGGGATCAAATCAGCAAACGTCTGGAAAGTCCTGACTCATTTTCTGGTGGCTGGACTCGTAACTGTTGTCATTCTTAGAACCCAGCTCCCCTCACAGCACCCACACTTGCTACCCAGGGAGCTGGCCAGAGGGGAGGCGCACTGGGACAGCCCTGTGCCTGTCCAGCTCTGCCAATGGGCCCCCCAGCTGCCAGGTGATCAGCAGCCTATCGGTGATGTCACGATGGAGGTCACCAGATCCCCCCCTCTCCGGCCAGAGCGGCTGGGCCACAGGACTTGGTTCTGTGCCCAGTGCACAGCATCCTCTGAGGGTGCCCCGATCACTCCGGGGTTGACCTAAGGGCCCTTCTCTAGCTGACACCATTCCCCAGCTTGTGAAGCACCTTCAGAATGTGGCACAGGTTCCTCCCTTTGGCCCCTGGATTTGGGTCCTCGGTTTGTTGTGGGATCCTGGACAAGTTGTTAAAATTCTCTGAGCCCTAGTTACCTTATCATTGAAACAGGAAATCTAAATCCTAGCTTTAAAGTCGCCGTGAGATTGAATACAAGAATGCCTGGAGAGTGATTAGCTCAGTGCCTGAAACATGAGAAGAGCTGAACTATTAATGTTGATGACGGGGCACTCAAAGTTTTGCTGAATGGATGAGTATCCCTATACCCACTCTACAGAAGAGGAAAACCGAGGCCTGGGCAAGGGAAATGACTGGCTCACACTAGTGGCTGATAGTCTCAGCGTGCTCAGAAGTCATAACTTTGGCCAGATCCTTCCCAGTCTTTCTTCCTTCCAAGGAGGCCCGTTCTGATTGGATTTTGGGGAAACCTTGGTCTCTCTGTTCGTTTGGCAAGTTCTGGAGTGTCCGGATCCACCCACGCAGCTGCGAGTGGGCAGGCCTGGGGAAGGGGGAAGCAGTCACGAATCCTGGTCTCTCTCCAGCCCGTCCCCAAGGCTGGACATTCCGGAAGCCACACCCTGTCCCCAGGTCCCTCTGGAAACTTTGGCAGCCTTATCTGCAAAGGAGGGGAGAAGAGGGTCTGAGATCAGCCAGAGAATGTCAGAGGGAGGAGGAAAGCAGGTCAGAGAGGGATGGAGAACACCCCATGTGACCCCAGCCACAGCTCGAAAGCACTTACTGTCCTCCCAGCTTGTGGACAGCCAGCAAGAACTGGCCTCTAGCCCTGACTCTGTCCTGAACTCGATGGGTGACCTTGGGTAAACCATTTTGCCTCTCTGCGCCTTGGTTTCCCCATCTGTGAAATGGGAAACTGAACTTGGGCGGGGGTCCTCACACCAGTGGTAGGAAACAGAATTTCCAGACCAAGGCCCGTGACCTGCCGGCCCACAGGCCTCACACCCACCCACAGGTGCCCAGGAATTTGGCCGTGGTATTTCATTTATCATCTGTGTGGTTTACAGGTACCATGGCCGGCAGGCTGATTACTCAACAGGCTCATTACACTCCTCGGTGACTAATAGATTCTTTTTTTGTTTGTGTTTTAAAGCCATAGCAATAATATTGGCTCCCAGTGACACCGCTGAAATCACCATTATTCAGCCTGACCCCTACCTACACGATAAACAGACCGGCAGAAACATCCCTTCTTAGAAAAAGAGGTCTCTGCTTCTCTCACGGCAGGAACAGGTTCCCTGATAGGGAAGTTGGTGTACGTTGGGGGGTGGGGTGGATTTATGAACTGTTGAGAATCGTAGGATTAGGTCATTTCTCTGGTCCCTTCCAGCTCTGACCTACACATTGGACTCATCAAAGGGAGGAGTTGAACAGATACCATCTTCCCTTTGAAAGTTCGAAACTTCCCTTTGAAAGTTCGAAAACCGCTGGGGTTAAGAGTCCAGCGGGGAGTCAGACAGCCTGGCTTTTCGTTCTGGCTCCACCACTTGCTGGCTGGGTGACCCCGGACAACTCATCTCCTCTCTCTGAGCTTGTCTTTTTACCCGAAAAATGGGGGCAATGCGACGACTTTCCCACAGGAGGCAGAGGGGAAGGGATCACAGGAAGCACTTAGCACTGTGCTTGGCATACAGCAGGGGCTCAAAAGCTGGGCGCTGTTAACATGAGGTAGATATTGAGCCCTGGGTAGTGGTCTGGACCGCAACAGGGTGGGAAGGGTTAGGGCTGACACTAGGGGTACTTGATGGAGGGCCAAACCCCCCGGGGCGGGGGCGGGGGGGGGCAAGTCAAGGGCTGTCACTGTCCCCTGGCCTCTCCTTTTCTGACCAGCTTTATCTGTCAAAACAGAGAACAGAGAAGTTCAGCACAGGGAGGGAGCAGGGGCTGCCTTCGGTCTGGCTCGGGTCTCCCTGGAGGTGGGATGGGAACAGTGCCTTCTGTGCTCGATACCCCATCACCACCCCCGGCCCCCTCACAGGGATTCCCTCCCTTGGGCCGGAGGCCACTTGTCACCTGCCCTGGGCGGGATGTCCTCACCAATAACCATCTGTGGGCTTCTTTCCCTGCATCTGTGGTTCTCCGTCTACGGGTGCGACGCCCCCCTTTATTATGCCAAAATGGTCTTCGTAGATAACTTAGCCTGCCTCCCTTCCCTGTACAATGTAGAAAGCTAATGTCACCAGCGGTGGGCTGGTAAATGTTTTAACAAATCAAACCGCTGAAGGGGGGTGGGGGGGGGGGAACACCTCTTGATTTATACCCTTTGCCAAGTTCCATGGTGTAAAAACCTCCACCACGGCTAATTTCAAACTACCGACGTGATGACACTGAACTCGGAGCTGGGGAGAAATACACACCACGTGCTGCCGTGCGCCTTGGCTCCAGCACGCCACTGAAGAAAACCGAAATGAAATGAACGGAAAGCAATTTGTAACAAAACTACATCTTTCATTATGCTCATGCTCAGGGCCAGCTCCCCTAAGAAGACACAATAGAAGGGCCTGCACGCACGCTCGGCAAGGTGCGGGTCTCGCTCGGGCATCGTGAGAAGGGTTGCCGCTGGTGACGTAATTTTTCTGAAACGGCGAACCAGTCTCAATCACATTCTGCGCAAAGGACGGTCTTCGTCCAGTTTACAAAGCAGTTACATTCCTGGGAACTCTGGGGTGTATCAGAACCATGCAAAAAATACGATTTGTGTTTATACACAGAGCGGAGTTAGGTCCGAGCCCTCGGCTTGCCGTTCGCGCAAATGTTCCCCGTGCCTTTCAAATAACCCCACTTGGGGAACGCCCGGGGACACCCCCAGTCACCGCGACATCCAAAACTCATTCCCACGGATTTCCAGTACGGCCCCTCGGCTTGGTCCTTGGCACCCGTTGAGCCGGGCTGCCCCAAACATTTACCCCTTCGCCGCGGGCAGGCCACTCTCTGAGACCCCACCATGCTGGGAACCTCGCTAACCTGCTTGGGCTCTACCGCGCACCTCGAATCTTATCGTCCAAGTTCTGAGGCCGAGTTCAGCCAGTCGGCCGGCCTTCCATCTCCTCCAGGCCAGGCCCAGAACTGGGACCGGTGGCCCCAGGTGGAAGCCAGGTAAGCGAGGAGACAGTCAGAGAAACATCGCAGTGGCCACGCGGTGTGCCAAGTTAAGACCACAGAGCTGAGCGCCTTTGGCCCGTGTGGTTTAACGGCAAGAACGCCAGCTTTGGTCTTGAACAGAAGTTCGACCCCGACTGGCGCAGGTACTCACTGCGCGATCTCAGCAGAACCACCACGCTCCTTGGACTTCAGCTTTTCGCCCATTTTTAACCTCAGGGCCAGCCCGGTCCTCCACCGCGGCTGTGCAGATGAGTTGGGGTCAAGCTCACGGTGGGCCCCCAGGCCCTGGCAGGGGCCCCAGAGAATCAGAAATGGCCAGTCACCGGTGCTTCCCAGTATACTTGCATAGCTGGCCGCCGACTCCTGAGGTAGCGAGGCTGTTCTGTGGACACCGGGTTGGGCAGATTTCCACTGACAGGATGATTAGTAGGTAGTCCTGAGCTTCCCACACCAAGAGTCACGGGGACTTAACTCGCAGGGCTGGCCGGATGCCTTCACTGTGCCCTTGTCCGGCTGGGTGGGATGGTCGGCTGGGTGAAGGCCCACTACTCACCAAGCTGAGCCCCTGCTCTGGGCCAGCCCTGATGCCTGACGATGCGGGGGATACTGAGATGAGGCTGACAGTCCCTCAGCCCAGGTCGGCCCCAGTCTAGTGGAGCAGGCCCACTCATCATTGGGTCACGGGCCCCACCCCATCCTTGTGGCTCATCCTTATCGCTCCCCAGTGGTTTCCATCTTATCAGATGCTAATGGCTACACTTCGGTCCCCATCCTCTACAACCTCTTCAGCTGCCTCTGGCCCTGCTGACCTCCCTCCGTCTCAGCCCCTGTGACAGACCCCACACCTTCCCAGGCCGGGGCATCTCCCTGGGCAGGGCAAGCTCCTGACTCCGGCCCTTTGCGGCATGACGCCACCTCAGGGAGGAGGAAATTGCCCCACTTCCCTGACTTCCCCCAGCCCCAATACACTCCCGGCCCCATGGTCTACAAAATAGCAAACAGCTGCTGTGACCATGGGCTGCCCAGACCCCAGGGGCCTGGGGGGAAGCGGGCCAACGGGAACTTGGAGAGAGAGCTCTTAATAACATACCTTCCCCAAGCTGCTTCCAAAGAAACTTCTCCTCACAAATCATTCCATAAACACTTAGCAGGCTCTCAGGAAAGCGTGCACGGCTCTCACCCGGCTATTAGGAGGCTCCTCACAAGTAAATTGAGACCAGGCAGCAGAGGCCTGTGCCAAATCCCCCTTCCTGCCCTCTTCCCACACGGTGTTCTCCTCCCCCACCCTGGACCCTTCAGTTCCAACGGCCGGGGTCTCCTCCTTTGCGGCTCTGGCCTCTCGTCAGGCTCTGGCCCTGTGCCTGCTGGGCAGTGGGTACACTGTCTCCCTCGAAACCAGCCCCCTACCGACCCAGCTGCTGGGTTTCCAGGGGCTCTCTTGGGCTGCTGTGTAGGCCGAATCCTACTGAGCCTTCCGAGGGCTACAGCATCGGGCCAGGCGTGGACAGGCTGGGCTGGCCCACTCCCCAGCTCTGTCCCAGCCACCCTCAGCCGAGGCTGCTGGTGCCTCTCAGGCTGGAGCTGCTCAATGGGGAAATAACTCCAGGTTCATCCAAGTCACGAGCTGGAAAATCCCTCCCATCCAACAATCCCCCTCCAGGGAGAGTGTTGTGCAACTCATTCAGCTGGCTGATATCCAGCCCCTGGCTAATATCCAACAGGGATCGGGGAATTACTTGATTGTTGGTAAGTTGACACATTTGCTTACAGGTTAGCAGCTTGCTTGTGTAATGACTTCCATCAGGGTCTTTCAGAACAATGGTAGGTGCTGGCATCCCGATACCGTCCTCCATCATAACTTTGGAAAACACTTCCACAATGCTCGCCCCTTTTTCTAGGTTTGCCCAACACCATCTTGCGGAACAAAAGCTCTATTGCAGACAGCAATCGTCGGTGAAATAAATAAAACATTCAGATGAAAATAAACACGCAGATCTGTGGGCACTGAAATTAGCGTCGGATGGGCTTTGAGAGAGGGACCCTGGTCACAGATCTTGGATCGACTCCCAGTCCACCACTTACCAGAAGGCCGATCTTGAGCAAGGCTCTGTAACCCTCAGTTTCTTCAACTCTAAAATGGGGATAAATCCTCCTAGTCTCAGAGAGCTGCCAGGAGGAGCTCTACGAGCGGCCAATGGGGGCCTCCCCGGGAATCCGTGGCCGAGGTGTTGCTGCCTTTTCACTCTGAGAGTTCAATCATGGGTCACTCGTTCGATCTTTCTCTCGGCAAATATTTAGGGGGCCTCTTTTATACACCAGGCACTGAGTAGGATGCTGACCAAGACAGATCCAGGCCCGTCCTGTGAGAAGTGAACAGAGCAGGGGGGATGAACTCGAAAGGATACGGGATGAGCTGAAGTTGTGGTGAGAATCGCAATATCCCTGAGTCAGAGGACTCAACATGTCCTTCCGCAGGCATGGAATCAGACTCCAAGCTCAAAGCTGCGGGGAACAGACATCCAGGCCCAAAAGACATCAGGGAGAGGAATCAGGCTGCTGGTCCGTCGGCTGTACTGGGAGCCAGAATGGAAGAAGCGGGCCCACCGTGATGAGGAGGAGGAGGAGGAGGAGGGGGAGGACAGTCACACTAACAGTGACCATTCACAGGGTGCCTGCTCAGTGTTTTACTTGCATTATAGTGAGCCGTCACCACACTCTGTAACTTCCGGATGGCACACAGAGGTTCAGAAAGGTGAAGTAGGTTGCCCAGTGTCACACGTGTTGGAAGCAGAAGGGCTATATGCAGGCCCAGGCTGTTGACTTCAAGCTAAGACAACAGCAGACCCCTCCCTCGCCCAGATCTGACACAGAGGGGTCGCCTCCGGAAACTGAGCAAAGTGGCATCACGCCACAGTGTGTGATGCGTGGGACCGGGGACAGACCCTGCCGCCCCTTTCAAAGTCTGTCTTCTCAGTCACGGGGGGCCTCGATTCCCATCTGCAGTGGTTTGCCCTCTGTGCTCAGCATCGCCCTCCTCAGACATCTCGGGCCCTTATACATCCCCGGGGGACGCAGCCTGCCGTGACCTGTGTGCCCATCACCCTCCATCACACACACTTCCATCTCCAGGCGTTAGCACACCTGCTTCTTCCCCTACAATGTTCTTCCCACTTTCTTCTATGGGAATCCTACCCATTCTTCAAGGCTCAGCACAAACTCTGCCTCGTCCCAGAACTGCTTCTGATTCCTCGCCTTCTAGAAAGGTGCTGTGAGAGTGGAGAAAAAGTGTAAGTTTCCAACTTAGGAAATCTGACCCTGGCGTGTAACTAATGTGTAACCATGAACAAATCAAATCAACTCCCTCAGACTCAGTTTTCTTATCCATAAAACAGGGCTGGTAATCCTTACTTCAGTTTAGTAATTGTTACATTTTTTTAATGTTACTTGTTTTTTAGGAGAGAGAGAGAGACACGCAGAGTGTGAGTGGGGGAGGGACGAAGAGAGAGGGAGACACAGAATCCGAAGCCGGCTCCAGGCTGTCAAAACAGAACTGGACACGGGGCTTGAACTCACCGCAAGATCACGACCTGAGACAAAGTCAGACGCTCAACCGACTGAGCCACCCAGGCGCCCTCAGCTTCGTGATGATTGAATGGAGTCACAGATATAAAAGTTCCTTGTAAATGATAAAGTATTGTAAGGCTGTTATTTATAATCACTGTTCCATGACACATAAAGTGACAAATATTGCCTTAAGCAAAAAAAAAAAAAAAAAAAGATTTACGTGGCGGAAAGATGACTGTGAAGCTATGTTCCAGATTCAGATCCAGCCAGAAAGAGAGAGGCAGAGAGAGCACCCTCTCTCAGTTGCCCCCCACAACTATTCAAATATTCCACCTTCTTGGTTCTGAGGCCACGAGTCCAACCCTGAACAAGCCCCCTGTGGTGTGGAAAATGCGATGGTCTGATTGCTCAGGCCGGAGTCCCACAGCCAGCTCTGGAGCTGGGGGGTGAGGACAACACTCTCAGAAATACATGAGCCAAGGAGTGGGACAGTGGCTGACATAGATGATGGCCCTAAAGCAAAAGCAGAGTGCTGTTACCAGAATAAAAGGGGAAATGACGTTGATGGCAAAAATAATGACCGTCCATCCCTGGGATGGACTGACAGCCACACATGCCCTTAGTCAAATACAAAATAAGACCCGCCCTTCTCTTCCCTTTCTCCAAACGGAAGACAAGTGAAAGACTCATATAATTGGCGAAGTTAGAATCTCTGGGTGATTTATATTCTTTTCCGTCGGAGTCTGATGTGTCCTTAAGACCCGGCAGGCAACATGTGGCCCCCACGCCATCACTCCAGACTGCAGAGCAACTGTGATAGCAATTCCTATTTGAAAGAGGGAAGAAAGGAAAACAACACGGGGCGCCTGGGTGGCTCAGTTGGTTGAGCGTCAGACTCTTGATTGCGGCTCAGGTCATGATCCCAGGGTTGCGGGATCGAGCCCCACATCCGGGCTCCTCGCTGCGTGTGGAGACTACTTAAGATTCCCTCTCTCTTTGCCCCTCTTCTCTCTCTCTCTCTCTCTCTGAAATAAAGTAAGTATAAAAAGGAGAACAACATAGGGGCCAGCAGTCTGCCGCACTAATCTGCTCCTGATGAACGGGAATGGCAGTCTCCCTTTCCCGACACAGGAACCCGTTACTAGGGTAGAGCGGTCGGCAGAATAATGTCCCCCACAAAGGCATCCTGGCCCTCAGAAACTATGAATGTATTACATTAAATAGCAAAGGGAAACCGAGATTGTGGATGAATTGGGGTTGTGAACCAGCTGACCTTAAAGGAGGCCATCCTGGATGAGCCCACCGTAACCACAAGGGCCCTGGGGCCCTGGGGTGTGGGAGATGGGGCAGGAAAAGAGTCAGTGTCTGAGTGACGGGGTGCCAGAGAGACTCAATCGGCCACTGCTGGAGAGAGAAGAGGCCATGGGCACAGGAGGGGGGGGGGCCTCTGGAAGCTGGAAAAGACAAGAGCCTCCCCAGAGGCCTCCAGGAGAGAACGTAGCCCCGCTGACATCTTCGTGTTGGCCTCTGGAGACCCGTCTTGGGCACCTGGCCTATCGAACTGTAACATAAATGCGTGTTATTTCAAGCCATTAATCCATGGTCGTTTGTTCCAGCAGCCGTAGAAAATGAATACAGACAGCAAGGTAGCAGCTCCCACTATCGCAATACTCCTCTCGATCCTATTTTTATGCCTCTGGTTGGCCCTTGACAGACACTGTCACCTGTGGTCCCCTAGCCATCTCGGGAGAGGGGTGTGGTCATCCTTATGTCAAGGTTAAGAACACTGAGGCTCAGGGAAGTGCCAACTAGTCCAGAGTCAACCAGCGAGTAGAAGAGGGAGCCAAAATTCAAATGCTAGTCTACCTGGCCTCGAGCCACACTGGGATCATCATTTAATTTCCGTGCCCGGGGAACCTCTCCTCTCTGCTCGGACCCTGCAGTGACAGGGGTTCATACCCTGCCGAGGCCGCCGGCTTCTTCCTGGCTTCACTCTCTGCACGATCTTGAAGTACGGGACCCCCGACGGGTGGCAGCTAGAACGCCCAACGCTGGCATTCGGTCATACTCATTTGTACTCAGCCGGTGAACAATAAATCGAGGACAAAGTGGCCTGAGTAGTAGGGATGAGGCTGAGACTTTCCTCTCTCAGGGGAGCGGGCTCCTCTTCTCCAAATCTAGATTTCTACTCCCCTCGGCGCCTCCAGCTCCAAGCTCCCCCAGCTGGACCGAGTAGGGGGCTGGAATGCATGACCTTGTATCCAGTGGAGGAAATGTGCAGCTTTGTCTTTCAGGATTTATTCTCTCTTGTCACCTCCACTCTCGTCTGATCCAAGAATGTCCCGGGAGTGGCTGGGGCGAGGAACGGCAACTCTGGCTCCTCCGATTTCTCCCTGACAAATGCGAAATGGGTTGGGGACCACGGGGGAGGTAAACAGATCCCTAAAAGTGCCTTGCATGCAGCTTGGGGCTGAGAAGTAAGTTCAGGCTGACATAGGGCTCGGCGGGTGCATCCCCAGGGGTGGGCCAGTTGGCTGGTGGCCAAAAGCCAGCTACCTCCCCAACCCCCAACACACACAAGTCACAGAGGCCTAGACCCTCTGGCTGAGCAGAACCAGTGAAGGGCCCCCGCCCTTCAGACTGCAGAACTGAAACACAGACTCCAAAACGTCCAATGAGACTCAGGGGAGCATGTAATTTGACTCCTTCTCTGGCCCAGAGAAGGAAAGTGACTTTCCTGAGGTCACACAGAAAGGCCAGGGCCCCTGCCTCGTCAAGCCTCAGTTTCCCCAGGGGTAAAGTATAGGTCTGCCGAGAAACTCAAACGAGGCAGAAAAATGCTAAGGGTCTGTATGTGAGAGGGAAACGTTAGCAGCCCACCATGGACTGAGCACGTGTTACATACCGGGCACCAGGCTAAACACTAAACGATCTCCCTCTCACTTCATCTTTACCGCACTCTGTGAAGCTCTGGTGTCTCCTCTTTTGCCGATGAAGAAACTGAGACCCAACAAGGGACCTTTCCAGGGGGGTGAAAATCTGTATGTCCACGCAGGTGGCGCTACACAGGTATGGAAAAAGCAACTGAAATATACACTGAAGACTGATGTACTTCACTCTCTGCCAATTACACTTCCGTTGTTTCCATTGTTTTTAAATGTCATGATAGAGAAAAATAATGAGCTGAGGCTCAGGGAGGTTCAGCGACTTTTTCAGGATCACACAGCTGGCCAAGTGGTAAAGCTGGGCTTTGAACCGGATCTGTCTGACCACAGAGCCCCTGATTATCACCCTTGCCATACTGTCATGTCACGTGTTGGCATCATAGGGACTCTGCCCATACCCCAAGTCTTCAGCCTTGTTCCAATTTGCCGAACCCAGACTCAAGCAAACGATGGGGAGGCCTGGGAGGCTCTGGAGAAAGGTCTGAGTCTGGAAAAGGGCAGGGGCAGGGTTGCTGCCGTCCCATGTGGCGTCTCAGTACAAATTAAAACAATCTGCTCCTTCCCCCTGGTAGTGTAGCCTCACTCCAGAGTGCGGGAACTCAGTATGGACTGCAGCTCCCAGCCCCTCAGGGGGGTCCTTTGTGCAGTGCACAACCTCAACACCTGGACATAACCCTGGCAGGAGTGCCTCAGGGAAGGCAGATTGAATGTCACCTACCCTGTGGGCTTTAGGCTAGGGGGAACACCCTTCCTGACCCACTGCACTCTCCTACCTGGGCATTTCTCTTTTTTAAAAAATGTTTATTTATTTATTTGGACGGAGTAAGGGGACAGAGAGAGAGGGAGAGAGAGAATCCCAAGCAGGTCCCGCACTGTCAGCACAGAGTCCGACATGGGATTCAATCTCATGACCATGAGATCATGACCATGAGATCATGATCTGAGCTGAAATCAAGAGTTAGATGCTTAACTGACTAAGCCACCCAGGCACCCCTACCGGGCATTTAAAAAAAAATGTTTTTTAATGTTTATTAGTATTTATTTTTGAGAGAGAGGGAGAGACAAACAGAGTATGAGCAGGGGAGGCGCAGAGAGAGAGAGGGAGACACAGAATGTGATGCAGGCTCCAGGCTCTAAGCTGTCAGCACAGAGAGCCTGATGCAGGGCTCAAACCCACAAACCACGAGATCATGATCTGAGCTGAAATCCGCCGCTTAACGGACTGGGCCACCCAGGCGCCCCTACCTGGGCACTTCTGATGTTCTCCCGTCTGTCTGGTGCTTGAGGGACTTCTTTTTTGGTTCAGGCCCGCCAGGGTTCTCAGCTGCACACACAGGGGGTCACTCAGCCACTCAGCAAATGCTTAGAAACAGTCCTCTCTGTGGCAAGCCCGGTACCGGTGATCAGACCCAGTCCGTGACTTCTCGTAGTCCCAGGCAAGCACAAGAAATACAGGGGGAGACAGATGACAAAAAGCAGGGAGCTGGCATCTTTGCACGTATAGAAAGGCAACCCTTCCTCAGAGCAGAATCTTGCCTTCATATTCAAGTCACAGATGACAGTAATGGGAAGGGGGGCCCCTAGAGTGGCACAGGGCCAACCTGTGTAGTTCTATGGCCCTCCTGCGTCCCGTGTCTCCAGGCCAAAATCGGACCCGAGGTCTCCCCCACTCACTGTGCTTGCCCTGCTGTGTGGCCCCCACCTCTCTCCCTGTAGCACACACCCTTTCTTGTGCTCGCTTCTCCCCCCCGCCTGGACCAGTAGCTTCCCATCCGGGTCTCTTTGCCTCCACTGAACGAGCAGCGGCTGGAAGAGGGATCCCCCAGGCCCCCACCTGCCTGGACGGTGTGGGTTCTCTGCATGAGAGTGTGTGCCCTCGAGCCAGAGCAATGGTCCTTGAAGCTCACGAGAGCATTCCTCTTCAATGTGACGTGACCACAGGGGTCACTTGGAAAGGCTGGGAGAAATGGGTCATGGGAGAGAGCGTGAGCGTAATGGGAGCCCCTCCCATCGGCACAGCAGCTTACCCCGTGCAAAGCCTATTTCCATACCTTGGTTCACTGAACCTGCAAAAGAATAGGTGAGGCAAGGGAGTCTCAGAGAGCTCAAGTAACTTGCCCAAGGTCACACAGCCACACTGCGGCCCAGCTGAGCCAGGACCACCAGACTGCTTCTCTGTCCCGGGCCTCCTTCGCCACCCCCAACCCCTATCTGGCTCACACACGGGTGGGCTCTGGGAGGTAGGGGGATGGGCCCTGGGGCTGGGCCCCGCCAGGCGCACTGAGGCGTTAGAACTGGCGATGATGACGGAGGTGCCGTCTGCTGGGAGGAGGTCACGGTCTGCAGATGCCACGGTCTGTTGGCTTTGCGAGCGGGATGAACTGGGAGGCCCACCTGGGGCTAGACAGGCCCCGGGCTGGGGACTCTTACCTCGGGTAGGTTGGGGGGCCCTCTGCAGAGCCAGGGGAGACGGCAGCACCACCCGGGCCTTCCTGCTTCTCCCCCTCTTGTTGGAGTGTGGGAGCAAATAGCCCATCAACGCTGACTTTGCTGGGGCAGGTGGATGGGTGGCAAGCCAGTCAGGGGGTGAGGGGAGAGGGATCGGAGGGACCAGAGGACTCCAGGCCAGCAGCAGCATTCTCCAGCGCCCCCCCCCCCCACCCCCGGAAGGCCAGCAGGGAAACTTTGACTCGGTTCCAGCTAGCGAGAACAGAATTGCTTAGCCTGGGGGCTCTGGACCCCACACTACTGAGTTCAAATCACAGCCACTTCTGTGTGACCTTGGACAAGCCCCTTCACCTCTCTGTGTCCCGGACGGACGATACGCAATATCTTGATAGCTGATATCAATGTTTACCTCATACGGTCGTTCTGACAGTTAACCACGAACCCTCACAAAGCAGCGAGTCAGGGCCAGGGCAGGGATTGAGACCCAGATCTCCTTCAACAGAGAAGCAGCGTTTGCACGAGAAGGGCTACCCTAGGATGTTGCTGCCAACATCCTCTCCCCTGGCTGGGTCTTAATCTTCCATCTGGAAAGTGAGTGGGTCAGCCTAGTAAGTCTCCAAGTCCCTGAGGATTTAGTCATACCGTGTCCTGGGCCCTCCTGTGCTAAGGGAAGCAGTGGCAGCAAGATCATACAGGGCACCCACGGGTCCAGGGCTGAGGACAGGTAATCCTTGCCAGGGGGGAGGAAGGAAGGAGATCTCTCTGAGGACATTGGGAGAGTGGCAGAGGTGGAGGGGGCTCGTGTGGTTGTGCGGGTACAAGGTCACCTGCCTAGCTGACTGAGGCTAGGTCCTTCACGCAATGAGAAGAGGCTCAGGATTGGGCCACCCCACGCTGCTCCCAAGTCTACTTCCCTTCCCCAAACGACATGTGGCAGTCTTCCTCTCTGGGGGTGGATTGACAAGGACTGCAGTGTGGCTTGGGGCCAAACATAGGTTCCTAACCTCCATCTTCTACCTGTGTGACCTTGGGTAGGCTACTCAACCATTCTGTGCCTCCATTTCCTCATCTGTAAAATGGGAGTAATAGCCCTTCCCTCACAGGGAGATGACATATGGAAGGGGCCTTTAACCAGAGCTGGTCCTCAGGAGACAATGTTCCTTCCCCTCCTCTTGGTGATTCAATCCAACCACCTTGAAGCCACCTAAAGTGAGCAAGGCCCTGGGGTGGGTGACGGACCCAAATGGACCAGTCTCGGTCCCTCCTTTCCATGAAATCAGGGGTCCCTGTTGAAGCTGATGCTGTGGCCAGAATGTGGGGCAGGAGTGAAGGCCTCATGCCGGAGGTGGAAGCGATTGGAGGTTTATTCATAATTGTTGAAGTTGGGCGATCAGTACACGGGATTTCATTGGACTATTCTGTATGATTTTGAACATGTTTTAACTTTTCCACAATTAAAGTCTGTAAAGTTTGTGTCAAGCACTGCCAGCTATTGGCAGTCTTCAAGAAAGACTAGGCAATCCCCAGTTCAAGGCTATCACCCTCAAATCCAGAGGCTGTCAGCCTGTGTGCGTGAGCCAAATCCGGCTTAGTGTCTGTTTGGGTAAATAAAGATTTATTGGGACCTGGCCCGTTCATTTCCACATTGCCTGGGGCTGCTCTTGCCCTACAGGGGCGTGAAGTGAGTACCTGCGACAGAGGCCACACAGACCGCAAACCCTAAAATGTTTACCGTCTACCCTTTAGAGAATAAGTGTGCCGACCTCTGTTGTGATCTCCCACTCGCCCTCCGTTACACAACCACAGCTCTGCGATCAGGCTCGAGCTGTCCTGTCCAGCCCTGGCCTTGGGGTGGTCCTGGAGGACTGCTGGGACCTTCCCGTCTCTTCCCGCTGTCATCTCCCCTCCCTCGGCGCCCACTCCCACAGCCTCACCTCAGCCCTTGCCACCCGCCATAATAACCACCATAACGGTCCCTGGTTCGCACTCCCACTCTGCCACAGACACCCTCCTTCTGGGGTGTCTGTGCTCCTGTCCCACTAGCCAAACAATTCTCCGGCTCCTCCAGTGGCCTTCTTCTCTCTTTGCTTCCCTCCTTATCCACAGTCCATCATTTCAATAACACTCTTGCGAATACCCCAGCCCCGTTGCCTTTTCTTTTGCGGCAAATTTGAAGATAATCTGAAGGCAGAGGAACCCAACTAACGACTCTTCAATGCCTACACCCAAACAGCCAGTGCCGTTGAAGAAAGCAAGCCACACAACAAGGCAAATTTTTTCACTACGGTTTCATACCACACCCAAACAGACAGTCAACACTGATCCAAACTCCAAAGACTTGACCTAGTTAGCTTATTTCTACTCTATCCACAGCAGCTATTTTGAGCCTTCTCCAATCTCTGGTGATGGGCGCCAACAGGCTGAGATGGGGTGGAAAGGGTATTGCAAGTGAAGGCAGCAGCAAGAGCGAGGGTCAGGGTGGGGGATGCGGGCCGCAGGGGTGAGGCTGGAGAGGGAGGCCAGGCTGAGGACACAGCTGTAGCCTAGAAGTTTATAAGAATGTTGTGGGCACTGGGCAGCCACAGAGGGTTCTGGAGGAGGCAGTGGCCAGATGGGAGGTGGCTTTCGGCAGGCGTAGGATTGCGGAATCCGGCAAGAAGCGTGGGGAAGGGGTGCTCCTTCACCTCATGTTCTCTGTCCATCTGACAGGTCACGACTTCCCTCCAAGGATAGCGTGCGTTTGGAGGCACCCCGAGTGCAGAACCCCTGCCCGTTCCCAGGGAGGCCCAGCCCGTCTGCAGCACGCAGCTTCCATGTCCCTAGGTCAGGGGGCACGAGCAGCAGTGCTCCCTGAGGGCGCCCGACGACATATCGCCAAACCTCTCTAAGTGCGTTGTAAAGCCGCACTTATCTTTGTGTATCCACCGTCTCTGGAAGGTGGAAGGAGACTGACGTCCCCAGAGCACCTACTGTGTGCTGGGCTCCATCTCATCGGCCGTCCCACAGCCGTTGGAGGTAAGCATGAGCGTGCCCACGTTACGATCAGGAAACTGAGTCTCTGCAGGCCGGGGGACCTACGTCAGATCCCACAGTCAACGACGGCGCCAGACCTGGAGGCCATGTGTTAGTCTGGTGCTGTTTCCTCACACCCAGCTGCCCGCTGGGACTCACCAACCATGACTAGTCAACACCCCAAGGCAGGAATTCACATTTATCACCTTGTATACCGTCCGTGGAAGGAGCTCACCTTCACGGGCATGCCCCCTTCCCACTGTGGGCTGGCTCCATCTAGGAGAAAGCCATTTTTCATGGTTCACCCATAGGGAGCCGACAGGGGTGGCCTTCGATCCTCCCACCCTCACCTCCAAGTCCCCTTCTCCAGGTGGGCGTCCCCACTATCCAAGCCACATGTCACAGGATGCGCTTGAGGACCCGGCCAACTTTGTCTGTCTCCTCTGGACAAGCTCCAGTTTGTCTGCAGAGCCCAGAGGGGGCGGTTCTCCAAAGTGGAACCTTCTCTCCAGGGTCCTTGCCCCTATGCCTCTCGGTGATGCAGCCAGAGATGATACTGGCTTCCTTTGTAGCCTGGAACTGTTGGCTCACAGCCACTCTCCCCTCTGCTCCTACCCTGGGTGGCCTGCAGGTGGGCTGAAGCAAGGGCGGCAAATATTTGCTGACCAAGGGAATGCATTGTCACTGGAGACCACTCAGCAGGTGTCTGCGTGCATGGGGTGGGAGGGGGGTGAAACGGGGGGCAGTGGCTGGGGAAGGGATTGCCCGAAGCTTCACACCTGTGGGGAGGCTCAGACAGTGGGCGACCCAACCCTGGTCAAGTTCAAAGGCTGAGGGAGAAGACTGGGGCCAGATGGGACCCTTAAACAACAGAGTACAGGTGAAGATGTCATCAAAGGCTGGGAGGACAGCTCTGTAGCTGCGTTGAAGCAAGAAAAAGCTGGGCGTAAGATCGTTCCAGAACAGGGCCAGGGAAGGGCGACAGCAGCTCCTGGGGAAGCTCCTGTATCCAGAGAGACCCCAGAGGGGGCGTGTGGAGGGGTAGGGGGAGAGAAAAGGGTGCCAGGTGAGAACTCAGAACTCGGCATCTGTGTGGTGGCCTTGGGCAAGCCTCTTAGCTCCTCGGAGCCTCGGTGTCTTCCCGCTGGCCCTTTGGTTGGCAGAAGCCTCCAGCGAGACAGCGCGTGTGATCCCCATGGCTGGTGATGGGAGGGGTCCCCTGCTTATTCTTCCTACTGTTGTTGTTGTTGGTATGTAACCTCGGGGCCCTTGCGTGCTGTCCCAGCAGGGCTCCAGGGGGGGACTAGAGGCATGCTCTGCTCAGATAAGGGGCCCCCTGGCTCCCTAACGGGATGGCAGGGGCTCCACCAAGCGATCACCGGGGCTATCCTAACAGGGGAGCCAGGAAAATACTAATTCGGGCTGTTCCTTCCTGCTGTCAGAGGTCCCAGATGGGAAAGTGGGGTGGGGGGGTACTGGAGAAGGCCAGTTGCCCCTGTACATGCTTACTCAGGGACTCGGTGCAGATGCTCACTGGGAAAGCCTGGACTCGAGGCTGGTCTCCGCTAACTGTGCTCCTAGCCTTTGCCTAGGATGGGCCTCTGGGGTGAGGGTGGGGCACCGGTGGATGGAAGGGGGGCTGGGCTGGGCTGGGCTGAACTAGGAAGACCCCTGTCTCTGTGGCCTAGGAGGTTCTCGGCCCCCTCTGGACATTAGGATTCCTGCCTCTACAATGCAGCGTCTTCTTCTGACTCTACTTCTCCAAGATGTGTGATCCTGACCGAGGCTGAGGATTAATGTCCCAAGAGCTCTGTGGCCAAAACAGGCCCAGGAGGGAGTTGGGGCCGCTCGCTCAGGCCTCCACAGCTCGCTCCGGCCTCACCGTGGCCTACTCCCACATGTCCCTCAGCTGGACTGTGCCACATCATCCCCCAGCCTCCCTGCCTCCCCGCATCTGTCTCGCTCCTTCTAGAGGGTACGAGCACCACCCCCACACAAGGGCAGGTCTCTTGTGGGTGCCTGGCATAGAGAGGCCCCCGGGAGGTGTTCGTGGAAGGCAACAGAGTCCAGGCAGAGAGGACGGCATGCAAAATGCTCAGAGCCTGAGGAGACCTGGCCCATTTGGGCCCCCGGGCATCCCTGGTGTGGCTCAAGGACTGAGACGGGGTGGGGACAGAAGTGGCAGGGCACAGGGTTGGAGAGGGCACGGGGGGGCCGATTGAGAGGGTCTTGAATGCCGGGTTGAGGCCTGGTGACAAGAGGCTGTTGTACAGGACACGTGTGCTCCAGGAAGGCACTCTCCGTCTGCAGTGTGAAGGGCACAGCACGAGCCAAGAAAGGAGGCAGAGAGAGGCTGGGGCAACAGGCCTGGGGAGGATGGCTGGTAGAGAGGGGAGGGATTCCAGAGGACGGCCCAGAGAATGGGTGCCCACCCCTCTGGATGGGGGCTCCGTTGGGCCCCAGGGTCTCCCACCACAGGGCAGAGGCAGGGAGGGGGCCGGCGTCAAGGAGCCTCGGCGCACGGGCCCCAGTGTGGCCTTGGGGTGGGCACCGCATGCCCCAGGACAAGCCCGGCCAGTGTGCAGATAGGAAGCCCTCCCTCTCCTGTCTCCCCAGCCCTGGGTGTCGTGTGTCCACGTCCGCCCCATCTCTCTGGTCCAACGCCCGAAAGTCTCCTGCCAGCCAGTCCTCCTCCCCTGAGCTCCCTGGAACTCATGTCCACGCTTCAAGACTCAGACCGACAGCCTCTCCTCCAGGCAGCCTCCCTGAGTCTTCCCCACCCTGGCGTCCCACAGTCTGGGGTCACCCTGAGGTCTGGGGCTCCTGGGTGTGAGTCCTCTCTCTCTGCTCCCCAGCACTGGGCCCGGCTACCATGGGGCTACGACTCCCATTCAGTGCAGGCAGGCTGGTGGCCGGCCCGGGTCGTGATAGGGGAGCACGTGACGGGACTCAGTAGCGTGAGATCCTGGGGGTGCGCTTTGAGAAGGAGACCGAGGTGTGCCTGGCTCCCAGCGCATTAGAATTCCCAGGAATCGGGGCGCCTGGGTGGCTCAGTCGGTTGAGCGTCCGACTTCAGCTCAGGTCACCATCTCGTGGTCCGTGAGTTCGAGCCCCGCGTCGGGCTCTGGGCTGATGGCTCAGAGCCTGGAGCCTGTTTCGGATGCTGTGTCTCCCTCTCTCTCTGCCCCTCCCCCGTTCATGCTGTGTCTCTCTCTGTCCCAAAAATAAATAAATGTTAAAAAAAAAAAAAAAAAAGAATTCCCAGGAAGCATAAGACAGGCTCTGGGCCAGTGATGGCAGCCTTCTCTGTGTCAGACACCCCACCGGGGACCCCCCCCGCCGGACCCCCAGTGGACAGCCCCTCAGGGACAGAGGCTGGAAGCCTGTGCTGAGGCGGACCCTTTTCTGCCCCAACCCAGACCCTGCTGGCCTGACCTACTGAATTCCCTGGGGGCCAAACAGGGTGGAGAGAAGGCTGCGAGGGAGGACGCGGGAAGGGGGAGAGAGATTGAATCCAAGCTCCTGCGGCCTGGAGTTTTCACAGACGGTGTCTAGTGAAATCTTCACACTGTCAAGAGAGGCAGGCAAGCGACGTGAAGTGATTTGCCCAAGGTCACACGGCAGGAAGTGGCAGAGCTGGGATTTGAGCCCATGCGGACTTGACCCCCCAAGCCACACCCTTTCCTCCTCTCAGGATTGCTTCCCCAAAAGGGAAGGTAAGAGGCAAGATCACGAAAATCCCTGGGACCACTCACTCTGCAGTCTCAGTGAAGCCCAAGCAAATGAATAGTGAGCCTCCGGAGGGTGAGGAGAGGGGTGATGCGGAGTCGGCAGGTGTATGTGGGAGCCGGCCTGGCCGCCTGGCACGCTGACACGGGTCCAGGGAACCCATCGCTTCCTCGTGGGGCTAATGGTGTCTGCCTTGACGGGCTCAGCCTCCCCACGGGTTCTGTGGAGTTGAGGTGAGGACAGAAGGAAGAGTTGGTGTCGAAAGGGAAGCCCCGCGTGTTGCCAGCAAGACGAAAAATCAGGGGTGCTGAGGAACTGGGTAATTCTTGCCTCTCCGAGCCTTAGTTTTTCAGCCTGTCAAGGGGTGTGGTCACCACCAAGCCTATCCTACGGGCTGCTCGGGGCCTGCGGAGATCTGAGCATCCTGCCCAAGGAGGGTTGTCACAGCCAGCATCCTCCGGGGTGCAGGTGCTCGGCCCCACTCGGTCCCGGAGAAAGGAGGCTGCTCCCTGTCTGGTCTGCGGTTTCTTCTGAGCCACCTATACCCAGAGGGCCTTGCATAGCCGGTGCCCAGCCCTGCCCCTCCCGGCCCCGCCCTGTCTGCCCCAGGAGTCCCCACCTCCAGACCCCAGTTGTTCTCAGCCCTTCCTTCTGGGATCCTTCTCCCAGCCTGGAGCTTGGTAGACAATGAACATTCCAAGGATTCCTCTGGCCCCCACCCCTGCCCTCAGCCTCCTTCAAAGAGGCCGCTGGGGTTAGGGTCTATCTTCACAGAGGTGCCAAACCACATGTCCCTCCCACTCCCTCCCAGCTCTACCAGCTTAGCCGCCTCTGACATTCTTCCAGGGGCACTGAGGAAGGGCCCTGCCATGGGGGTCGCAGCTAGCGAGGCCTGGCCAGGATGGGTTGCTCGACCTGGGCCCGAGGCCAGGCTCTTCCTTGGACGTGCTGGGCAGCCTCGGATAAGCCACAGTACTCGCCCACCCTGGACCTAGTATGGTCTACACCTCACTCCCCCACACCCAATCTTGGCTTAAGAGAGGCATTATCTGCTGTGCAATTCACCTCCCTTTCTGACCTCCCACTCTGTAAGCTGCCCTGAGGTTGCTCCCAGTCTGCTGGGAAGATAGTCGTATGACACCCTCTGAAACGCAATGATGTGAGCTTGTGGGAAGCCAGGGGTCACCCAGAGGAGTGGGCTGAACTCTGCCGGGGATAGGGCTGATCAAGGAAGGCTTCTCGGAGGAGGTGATGTTGACCTGGATTTTGAATGATGCGTATAATCCCTCAGACAGACAAAGGGTACCAGTGGGAAAGCACATGCAAAACCCCAAAGGCTTGAAACCACCCCTAGAGCTGAGGAACGAGGGGGTGGAAGAGCTGGGAGCAAGGGGAGGTCTGGAGAGAAGGCAGGGCTGGACCAAGAAGGGGCACAAGGGCCAGGTCAGGCACTAGGTAGCGATGGATGGGATTGGTTGGAGGGACAGGGACCCTCCTGGCTGCTGGTAGGGGATGGACAGGAAGGGGCGAGACTGGAAGCCCAGGAAAGGGCAGGGGCCACAGCCCGAGCCCCACCATGGAGGGAATAAGGGGGCAAATTCATACGAGCTTCTCAAGCTCTGGACTGAGCCTCTTCCATGCTTTCTGGCATTTCTCCTCCCGGGCAACTCATCACCACCCTCACATGGACCTGCCAAGCTCTGTGTCCCCATCCAGGCTGGGGAGCTGAGCCTCCACTCTTACGTCCTTGCCCAGGGTTTCCAGAGTCTTTCCACAGCCTCCAGGGGTTGAGCAGAGCAGGGGTCACTCCTCGTGGGCCTCATGTGGAGAACCAGGGCTCAAAGCAGGGCAGAACCCAGGCCAGCCCAGGGATACACCTGCAGCCCCCTCCTCCCACTGCCCTTCTCCTCAGAGATCCCTGGGGCCTGAGAATCTAGGGGCTTTCCACTCACAGTGCCCTAGAGGGCTGTGTCCCCACCTTCCCTTCTGACACTCCCCCTGAGGCTGCTGTTGTCCGCCCGGCAGGGTCGGCCACTCTTGCGTCACGGTGCCCCCATATCATTTGTCACCCGTCTACCAGTGGGCATCCCCCTCCACATCAGGTCTGAAGCCCCTTGAAGTCAGGGCACGAGCCCAGTCCCAGCTCAGGGACCTCGGTCGGGTGCGGTGTGGGCTGGCTGGCTGGTGGAAGGGTGGTAGGTGAACAGAGCGACCAAAGAAAGAACACTCTAACCAACAAATGGCCTCTGGCTACTGTCCGGGCCCCTCTGGCAACCTTGAGCCGGCCTCCCAGGCAAGACAGCAGTGGGCCTTGCCCTCCCTTCACCAGCCCTGATTTGTGGGGTACCCGAGGTGGTGAAAAGCATCTAGGCACCCTTCCCCTTCCTGCTTAGCCCCTGTGCACCTCTGGGAGGAATCTCTCACCAGCATCGGGAAAGGGACGTGGTCAGCTCATTGGTCAGCCTGCTGGTTGACACCTGCCCCCCACTAGCCTAGCAGGGGAGGGGAGCGGCTGGTTCTGGCCTTCACCCCCTGCCCCCCACCCCATGGCCTGTTTCCCTTGGAGCTGTTTCCCAGAGCCGTCTGCTCCCCGTGAGTAAAACCCACTCATTTCCTTCTGAAAATACAAACCACTTCCTGGCTTCGCAGAGAGCTGCCCAGGTGAAATGGACCATGGTCTCAGAGTAGTCTGTGCGCCCCCACCCCCACTGCCCAGCTGGTCAGTGATGTGTCCCCCTTCTCTCCTCTCCCCCTGTCCCCTACTCCCCACTCATATGCTCCCCCCCCCCCAACCAGATGCACATACTCAGCCCATCCCCAGGCTTGAGACCAGGACTCCTGTCTGGGGGGGCCTTGCACAGAGGACTGGGGGCCGGTGCAGAACGTGCTTTTGTTCAGTAGGCTTCCACCAAGCATCTTTTCCGTGTCAGGGCCTGGCACTGGCACCCGGTGGGCACTGGCGTGATGGGTGGGCAGGGCCTGCCCTGCCCCACGATTCTGCCAGTCTGGATGGGGACACTGAGGTTATGGAGAAAAGTCAGACCCTGTCATCCCTGGAACTTGGCCACTCCCAAGGCCGCGTGGCTCTGGGCAAAGCCCTGGATGTCCTCCCCGAGTGCGGAGCTGTGGGGGAGAGCGGAGGCAGTAAGGTGCTCCCAGCGGGGCTTGTACACTGTAAAAACCCTAGAAGGCCTTAGTTAATAGGCAGGCTAATGGGCCACAAATACTCAGTGCTAAGTTAACAACTCACTCTGGGAAGTGCTGAAGAGTTTCACAGGTGGATGAGACGGCCACACCCCCCCCCCCAAACCAGGACTGGGAACCTGAAGGTCTGCCCCTCACTACTTCCGTGGGGTCCTCCGGCCCAGGCCTTCCGTCATGCAGAAGGGGACACTGAGGTCCAGAGAGGAGCAGGATCTTGTCTCCGGTCCCACACCAAGTCAGTGTGGCTCAGGGTGGCTGGGGCAGGAGAGGGGGCACCGAACCCCGGTCCCCACAACCCTAGAGGAAGGGGAAGAGGAAGGTGAAAAAGGAGGGAGAAGACATTCAGAGATTAGGTCCAGGTGGGAGCACCGGTATGAAGTCTGGGGCCTTGAGGAAGGCTCTGGGGGAGCGATGAGTAGAGGCGTGAAGCACGCTCACCCTCAGGCCCCCAGACCTTTCTCTGACTGCTCCCACGCACATCCAACAACCCCTGGACATCCCACAGGCCCTGCAGACCTGGGACCCGTCCCAAAGCGCTACCTACCCCCAAACCCGGTCTCCGCCTGTGTTGTCTCTGCCACTCTCCACGGGCCTAGACAGAGCGTGGGCATTCCCCAGGGGCCCGTCTCGCCTTCCCTCCCCTCGGTGAGCCCATCCACGAGGTCTGGCGACCCCACCTCACGAAAGCCTCTCTACAGTGAACACGCAGCCTCCCCCCAACCTCTCCCACAAGGCTGGGGGAGGGCCAGTCGGCATAAGCGCCTTGGAAAACTGTGTCGCGGTCAAAGCTGAACATGGCCAATGTTTAAATTCAAGTTCAAGGCGCCCAGCAGTCTACTCTTAGGGCTATATACCCAGTGCTGTGAACGAAAGAAGCCAGACTCGCACGGGCACCTCCCAAACCAAGAAGCCCCAGAGCAGGCAAAATTAGTCTGCAGGGACGGAAGGCAGGATAGCGGTCACTTTGGAAGGAGGTCCTGCCTGGGCAGGGCACAGGGCACTGTTGTGTCTTTGGGCCGACGTGGCGGTTCCTCAGGTGTGTTCATATACTTCACTAATGAGCCTTTGTTAAAAAAAGAAAAGAAAAAGGAAAAAAAAGACCACTAACCCTCTTGGCTGTCCCCTCCTCTCCTCCCACAGCGCCCCCCCCCCGCCCCCACCATTCAGGCCATCGTAGCTTCCCCCTGGACCACTGTCGGGCCTTCTCCTCAGGGGTCTGCTTCCCCGTTCCTCCCACCCCCGCTCCAGATTAGGGTTGACAGGTCCTCTAATACTAAAAACATCACTCATTGTTTATCTGAAATTCAGACTGAACCGGGTGTCCTGTGTTTTGATCTCTAACCCAACGCATCTCCACCCCTCCCGAGTGGCCCCTCTCACAGGCGGATCTGGCCACATCTCTTCCCTGCTTAAACCGCTTCTCCAGCTCCCCTCTGGCCACAGGATCCCCCCCCAGACTCCTTAGCAAGGCCTGTAAGACTTTCTCAGTTTCTAGCTCCTCTCCAGTGCCTTCCAACCCCCACGCCCTTGAAACTCCCACACTCCGGCTTCACCAAACTTCTGAACATTAATTCATTCAAAAGATATTCACCGAGGGCTTTCTAGGTGCCACGCCCTCTTACCCAACCATCTTGTAGCCGCTAAAGGACTGTCATTTTGCAAGTGCCATTCCCTCTGCCTTGGGGGCCTTCCCATAGCGTAGCTGCCTGATTAATTCATCTTTAAAATTCAGTTCTCCTCCCAGGGGACCCCCCCCCAACCCTCCTGACCCCAGGCTTTGCTAGGGGCCCCTCCTCAGGGTTTCCACAGTCCCTGAACTTCCCTGTGTCCCAGTACTGAGCACACCAGTTTGTCATTGTCATTGCCTGTGTCCACACCTGTCTCCCCACCGGACCGTGACCTCATTCTGGACAAAGGCCGGGCCTGACTCATCTTGGGGTCCCCAGCCCCGGCTTGGGGTCTGGAGTGGAGCTGGCATCAGGAAAGGTGTGCGGAGTAAGCGAAGGAACCCAGTGATAAGAGAGGGAAGAGAGAGTCTTAGAGTTTTCAAGGTGGTTATGATTTCACAGTTTCTTTCCAGTTGCTCCCATAAAGACCCGGATATTGTCAGGCCATGTGTCCCAACTGATGTTTTGGAAAGCACCATCTGTGTGGATGGGAGGGCACAGGACCTGGGGCGGTTAAGATACACGGTGGGCTGCGTGGCCAGAGTCGGTGGGGAGGCGGGGGTCCGAGCTCTGGCTCTGCCTCAGTGGGTCCCTGTGGCCTCCCCTCCCCAAGCCTCCGTCCCCCGTCTATGAGTGAAGACTAGAAAGTGTCTGAGGGTCCCTGCCATGCAGCCATTTCAGCCCTCGCCTTGTCTTCTCCACACCGCCCTTGGGCCTCACGCTCCAGCGCCTGCGGCTCTGGGAGGTGAGGCTGACTGCAGCAGAGGTGGAGCCCCCAGTACATTAATGAGGCCCATGTTTACCCAGGCTGGGCCCATAAAATGCCTCAAGCGGAACTGAGCTCGGCTTGGAGCAATCTGGCATCGTCCGTTCCGGCTCTTCAACCTTGGAATGGGCCACCTGGGTGGGCATCTCGTTCCCTAGACATCTTGGAAAACTCCAGAGGGCAGCCTGGCAATACCTCAGAGCAGAGGAGTGGACAAGGGTGGGTTTGCAGGGCTTCAGGACCTGAAAGGTCCCCCTGTGCACCCCCCACCTCTGGCCCACGCAAGAATCCCCTGGGGGCTGCCACGGTGGCCTGTGGGGAGGACCTGGGCTTGCCCTTGCTGAGCTCCTGATGATGGGCACCTGGGTCTCCTCAGCCCTCTGTCCCTGGCCTGGCCCTTCTCCAAGTTCTTCCTTTGTACCCTGTGCGGAACTCTTGGGAGCAGGGAAGTCCTGCCTTTGGAGAGTTTATGAAACTGCCAGTAAAAAAAAAAAAACAAAAACAATAACAACAACAACAAATGGGTACCCAATGCATCAGAGGACAAGGCAGGAATACATCCACCCACCCACCCGTTCATCCATCCATCCATCCATCCATCTCTTGACAATAGTCCCATCAGCTTCTGGGGAAGAAAGACACCAGCACAGGCTCTGGAGTCACATGGTTCTGAATCCACAACTGCCCTCCATTGCCTGACCTTTGGCTTCCCTCTCCGTGTCTCTCAGCCTCATCCTGAAAAACCCTACCTCACAGGGTAGTAATGAGATTCCCTGAGACAATACACGTCAACTGATTAGAACCACGCCTGACACTGAAGCAGATTCACCCAGAAGGTAATGAAGTCTGCATTTCAAGGCCCTTTGCTTACATCTGTCCCTTCTCTGAGTGAGACCCTCAAAATGCGTTCACATGGCCATAGGTCTTTGTAAATTTTTGTAAAATGTAAGATATTTGAGCCATAAAGCGTTGATAGCACTGTTTCTTTTCACCTTGAATCCCCCTCTGTCTTTCTTTCCTGTTGAGGGATGTTGGGGGGCCGAGGCCTTTTGGAAATCTAGCCAAAGGGAAGTTGAGGACACATTTACAGTAATTTGGGATTAGTGGTATACATTTATATGCTTCACAGTCACTTATGGGTAGAGTGAGTGCCAGTTGCCCTCGTGAAGGAACAGCTTCCAGAACCAAGATCCCTGCTGCCCGCTGTGCCGACTCATTTAGCGTCAGAACTGTGACCGGCCCTGGAGGTATGTGGATCGTGGAAGAGAAACAAGGTTTGAAATGTAAGGAGCTGGAAGTTAGTCTGTGGAATATTCTATCAAGCATCAGAGGTGCCAAATTGCTGGCAAATAATTTAGGTCTCATCAAAACAGAAATTCTCCTGTCTGCAAGGTCACTGATGATGAGGCCAACATATTAGAAAGTATAAATACGCTCTTTTCCAGGGGTACCTGGGTGGTTCAGTAGGTTATGCGCCTGACTCTTGATTTCTGCTCGGGTCATGATCTCACAGTCATGAGATCGAGCCCCACGCCCGGCTCTACACTAAACAGGGAGCCTGCTTTGGATTCTCTCTCTCTCTCTCTCTCTCTCTCCCCCTCTGTTCCTGTCCCCCATTCAAACATGCTTTGTCTATCTCTCATAAATAAGTAAGTAAGTAAGTAAATAAATAAATAAATAAATAGTCCTTTTTTCCCTTGATGGAAATCGTGTGAAATAGAACTTACCAGAAGTTTTGTATTTGTAGGGCACAATCTGTAGCAGCACAACAAACAAGTATATTAGTGTCTAAAGTGGCATATTTTAAAACTATCAAAAAGAATCAATGAGTATTCAATAAGCTAATAATCATATAAGAGGGAAAGAATCAATTGTCTTTCTATTCTTTCTACAGGAAATATTATGAAAGTTGTTATAATATGAGGAGGCAAATAGTTTTTAGTCCAAAGTTATAAGAACAAAGTGTTACAAAAGTGCTTCTGACACTTAAGTAAAATAATATTTTTCTGAATTTGGTGATTTGTCCACTTTTTAAAATGTGTAATCGAGGGGCACCTGGGTGGCTCAGTCAGTTAAGCGTCCAAGTTCAGCTCAGGTCATGATCTCACGGTTTGTGAGTTCGAGCCCCGCATCGGGCTCTGTGCTGACAGCTCAGAGCCTGGAGCCTGCTTCCGATTCTGTGTCTCCCTCCCTCTCTGCCCCTCCTCCACTTGCACTCTGTCTATCTCAAAAATAAATAAAAACATTAAAATTTTTTTTTAATGTGTAATTGATTGTGATTTCTTTTCTCACTCTAAATAAATATTCACTTTGGGGCTTGATTTTGTTTTGTTCTCCTTGAAGAGGGCTCCCACTATTGTTTAAGTTTCGGGCCCCCCAAAACTGGATCCAACCCTCCCTAGCACATCGTAAGCGCTCAGTAAGCGATGGAAATTTCTGACTTGGTTTTCTTACCCTAGCCAGGACTCCAAAGTCTTCCCTCTCCTCCCACCATGGAAGCAAACATCCCCCTACCCATGTTGTAATTATAAACACGTACATGGGGGTGTCTGGGTGGCTCAGTCAGTTAAGTGTCTGACACTTGATTTTGGCTCAGGTCATGATCGTGCTGTTCATGAGTTCAAGCCCCACGTTGGGTTCTGTGCTGACAGCGTGAAGCCTGATTCTCTCTCTCTCTTTCTGCCTCTCCCCCATGCGCTCTCTCTTTCTCTTTCAAAATAAATAAACATAAAAACAAAAACAAAAACATGTACATGGAGGCAGATATAGGGGCAGAAGAAAGATGAATGCTGGCTCAGCCAGCCAATGTCCCTGTCACATATCTGTCTCTCCCACCAGAGGGGAGGCTCCCAGGCAAGGGTGGTCTAACTCATCTGGGTCCCCACTGCCCACTACAAGCCTGGTATGGAAGAAGCTATTGTCCCCCAGCTTCTTTCGCTTTTCATCTAATGGACAAAGAAGAGTGTAGCTTAGTGGTCTTAGACTGAGCCCTCAGGGTCCTCAGAGGGGACCCAGGAGCGAGAGGGTTGAGAGAAGGCTGAGTGGTTGGGATTCCAAGCCCTCTCACCTCCCTTCAGCCAGAACACTTTCCCTTTCACGGTATATATTCACTGGGGCTCTGTATAAGAGTTCCTCTGGAAAATGAGACACAATGCTAAAAACTAGATAGAAATCCACTGGTATCTCTCCTGTCTTGCGTGGGTTCTCAGAATCCCAGGGCTGTGTTCTAGGCTCATGTTTGGTGAGTAAAGACAACCTTCCAGCTGGCGTTTTGTGAGCTGACCTCACCCCCTGTATCCTGGTATTTTTTCTCTCCTATTGTCCCTTCTTCCTTTAAAAAGTGATTGTAGGGACGCCTGGGTGGCTTGGTTGGTTAAGCGTCCGACTTCGGCTCAGGTCACGATCTCACAGTCCGTGAGTTCGAGCCTCGCGTTGGGCTCTGTGCTGACAGCTCAGAGCCTGAAGCCTGTTTCAGATTCTGTGTCTCCCTTTCTCTCTGCTCCTCCCCTGTTCATGCTCTGTCTCTCTCTGTCTCAAAAATAAATAAACGTTAAAAAAAATTTATAAAAAGTGATTGTAGGGGCACCTGGGTGGTTCAATCAGTTGAGCGTCCGACTTCAGCTCAGGTCATGATCTCGCAGTTTGTGAGTTCGAGCCCCGTGTTGGGCTGTGCACTGACAGCTCAGAGCCTGGAGCCTGCTCTGGATTCTGTGTCTCCTTCTCTCTCTGCCCCTCCCCAGCGTGTGCTCTGTCTCTCTCCGTCTCTCAAAAATAAATAAATAAATAAATGTAAAAAAAAAATTTTTTTTAAATAAAATAAAAAGTGGTTGTATTCTACGTATGTCTGTAGGCCATCCCCCTTTTGGAACGAGGTGGGCCAGGAATAAATAGTCTGAAGGTTTAGTAAAAGTTTGTTGGATGAAGAGTCCTGCAAACACATCGTCTCCCCCAGTGCAGCCCTCTTCACGGTCCTCTCCGTCTCCCTCTCTGTCCTTCCCACCTTCCCTCCATGCAGTAACTGTCAGCTTCCTGTCTGTTTGCCCACTAGATGATGAGCTCCTTGAGGGCAGGGGCCTTATGTAGCCACCCAGCGCCAACCCCAGACACGTTTACAGAAAGAAGGAAGGGGTGGGGGGAAGGGATGTGCAGTGTCAGAACCTGTCACTCACAGTGTGTTGGCAGGAGCACATTTGGGCTCTGGGATCACACACACCCAAGTTCAGATCCTGGCTCCACAGCCTGACGACTGGGTAACCCTGGGCAAGTCACTTCCTTTTTTTTGAGTCGCATCTGTAAGATAGGAATGATAACCCCTACCTCGGAGGTCAGTCAAGAGCAATGAGATAACGCGTGTGAAGCCTCCGGCCGGGGCCTGGTGCACAGTAGATGCTCAGAAAAGGGCTAGAGAGTGAACTGAACTGGCTGGGAAAGGGAGGGGGCATCTGTGTGCCGAGCCTGGCCTGAGCTGAGGCCCTCCCTCTCCCACGAGTTCCTCAGCCCCAGGGGCTCCAGGTCCAGTGGGGCAGAAACTTTTAACGGGGCCAGGCCAGGAGGGTGGGTGGAGGTAATCAAGCCTGCCCAACCTTGGCAGGCAGCCTGGCCCCCCTGAGCCTGCCCATGCTGGCCGCCAGGCCTCCAGCAACATGGCCTTCCGAGGCCTGTCTACTACCACCAGCCAGCCACTGGCCACACAGCCTGCTTGGCTGCTTACCTTGTGCAGCCCCTGAAGCTTGGTAAGCATGGTTGGGAGTTCAATATGACAGCCCAGGCACACGGTGCCAAAGCCAGGTAAATTCAACACAATTACATTCTGTGGGCACATTCCCACAGAATACCTAGATACCTCTGTAAAGAACGCTTGGCCTTATGTGGTAAAAATAATATGATATTATATGATATCATATACATTATATTATATAACATAATTCAATATAATTTATTGAATGCCTACAATAACAAGACATAGTTATATTATTTTTTAATGTTTATTTATTTTTGAGAGGGAGAGAGACAGGCCACGAGCGGGAGAGGGGCAGAGAGAGAGGGAGACACAGAATCTGAAACAGGCTCCAGGCTCTGAGCTGTCAGCACAGAGCCCGACACAGGGCTTGAATCCACAAACCGCAAGATCATGACCTGAGGCAAAGTTGGGACGCTTAACCGACTGAGCCACCCAGGCGCTCCTGACATATTTATATTATTTAACTCTGTCTCTGAATATTATTCCCATTTTACAAGTAGGAAAACTGAGGCTCAGGGAGGTTAAAAACTTGCTCAAGTCCACAGAGAAGGCATGTGCTGTGATCAGGGTTCAAGCCCTATCACCCACCCCTGAAGTGTGAACTGTTGCCCTGCCTGGCGCGACACATCTCTCAGTTCACACCCATGTTAACCAAACCCTCCTCTGTACCCAGCCTGGTGTTGGGGCAGGGGTATGGGATAAACCTTCAGGGCTCTGCCAGGGCAGGTTAGATTCACACATAGAAAATACTTAGAGGAGGTAACCATTCCCAGAGGAGGAACTGAAAGAATACAGCCTGGGCCATCGGAGGGCTAGAGGTGGCCTTCGTACAGAGCTTTGAGGGTCAGGAGAAAAGGACGGCCCCTCAATACTATCTACTTTAAATTCCCCATTGTACAGAAGAGACGCATTTACCACAGGGGGACACAGGGAGCAGACAGACAGCCGCACCTGTAACCCAGGCCCTTCATGCCCCACTGGGGCCCCAGGCTGTATGTACTCCATCACGGCTTCGTATGCAAACTTGATAACTGCTCAGAGGGGCAGCCAGGTGATAGGAAGGTAGGGGCAAGGAAAGAATTGAGGATTAACCCCAGGGGGGCAGGGGGCAGCCTCAAGAGGACCTGTCAGAGCACTCATCCCAGAAGGGGTGACTGAACAGAGGGAATGGCAGACATAGGCTCCTCCCATACTAGGTTCACAGATATTTGTGGGAGATAGGAAGGGAGATGGGGAGGGAGGAAGGGACAGGGAAAGGAAAGAAGGAAGGAAGGAAGGAAGGAAGGAAGGAAGGAAGGAAGGAAATAAGGAAGGAGGGAAAGAAGGAAGGAAGGAAGGAAGGAAGGAAGGAAGGAAGGAAGGGGAAAGGAAGGGAAGGGAAAGGAAGGGAAGGGAAAGGAAGGGAAGGAAAAGGAAGGGAAGGGAAGGAAGGGAGGACAAGGAGGGAGGGAGGAAGGAAAGAAAGGAGGGAGGAAGAGGGGGAGGGTGGAGGGGGAGGGAGGGAGAGGGGTCCCACTGGGTAAAGTGAGGGCCAACAGAAAGACAGCACAGGGAGAGAATTGTTTGACCAGTGTCTGGAAGAACCTTTTCTCAGGCAGAATAGCCCTATGAAGGTGATGCCCTAGGAGGAGTGAGCTCCCCATCAAGGGAGGGGTGGAAGAATCACTTGTGGAGGGCACTTGGCTGGGGTTTCTAGAGCCAGGGTTCCCTCCTGAGGAGCTGGTGTCTCTGGTTCTGAGATTCTTTCCACAGAGCCGCTGGGGACGAGAGCTGGTTCCCATGAGGAAGAGGAAGAGCTAGTAAGCCAGAGATCAGCCAGCTGAAAGGTGACCTTCCCGAAGGCCAGGAGGAGGCGGGGGCCTGCTGAGAACCAGAGGCTTCCACACCAGATGGCCTCCTTGCCCAAATGGCCCAGGCCGGCCTGCCACCAGCTCACCATGCGGCTTCACGTAGGGCCGTCGCCTCAGTGCCCTCACCTTCTCCATCAGCTCTCAGAGGCGTACTGAGGCCAAAGCAATTCCTACTCCCGCCCCTCCAACTTTGAAACCTAAAAAACCTTGTTTATGGTCTTTCTTTTATACACACTGGGGGGAAAACACACTCTGCTTTGAATACAATTTCATAGGTACAAGATCCCCCTCTGTAATGGGGGGTGGAGGTGGCTCCCCAGGACAGGCCCGTTCTGGGTCATCTCTTCTTCCTCGCCCCCATCTTTCCCGGCCACCTCGTTCTTCAGGTCCCTTCACCTCTCTGCGCCTTTAATTTTCATCTTCTGTAGAATGAGGATACAAGACTATTTCGCCAGATCAAAACAAACCGAAAAAAGTTCTCAAAACCAGGAATGGTCCCATCCGCTCGAGGGGCTGTGAGGACTGAGGTGCCTGGCCCGGCTCCTGTGGTGGCCGCCTCTGAGCCCCAGGGCAGGCGCCAGCGCGGGGAGCCGCCCCACGAAGTGCCGCTACCTGGGGCTCCCTGCTCCTCGTACTTTGGCCTTGGGCCTGGGAGACATGGAAACTCTGAGGGCTTCAAACTCCGTGTGTTTTATGGGCCCAACGAACACGGCAGCCCCATAAAGTCACTGCAGGCGGCTAACAAGCCCTGAGACCGCCCAGGATCCCCTTACCCAGGGAACCCCGAGCTCTCCAGGGAGCAATGGCACCCTCTAACCGAAGGAAAGCTGCCAGGGCCGGTGAGACTGGACCGCCAAGATAAATTCCCCTGCCGCCTTGCTGCCCCTGTGGCCTGAGAGACGAGAGGGAATGGCTCTCAACTCAACCAATCTGATGGACGAGGTGCCGCAAGACTGCTCATCTGCGTGCTGGGTGAGCTGAAGGACTGGCGATATTCCTAAACCGGACTGACCCCTGTGTGGTCCTCAGGTGTAAGAGAGAGGGAGCCGGAGAGGCCTCCCTCTGCTTCCCTTCTGTGGGGGGCCATGGTTACAGACGCAGGCATTGGGGTCAACCCCGGTTTGAATCCTGTTTCTGCCTTTCGCCCTGTGACCTTAAGCAGGGCACTTCAGCAAGCCAGCCCTCAATTTCCTAATCTCTACAATGGGAATAATAGAGCAGCCACGTCTACCTCTTGTTGTTGTGGGGGTCGAGTCACGGTGCCCAACAGTCAAGGTGCCATTATTTTGTCCCTGCTTTGCCCTCCAGGCAGGACGGTGCCAACCACTGACCCAACGGACGGGCACATTCTGTCGTGAGCAAGGCTGCTTCTCTCTGGGGCTTACCCCAATCCAGCTGATGGTCTTCTTGTTCCTGGGTTGCCAAGGATCTCCTTACAGAAGCCTCAGTTCCAGAGTCTTCTGCCTGTACCCAACAGCTCCTCTCAAGCTCTTTATCCTGATTTTCATGGCTCTCCTGGGACCTGGCCTGCAGACAAATCATTGCCCTCCAGTTCCCCCGGCGCTGAAGGACCTGATGTGTTTCAGTCACATAGGTAATGATACTACCACCACTGATATTAATAATAACAATAATAACTAGCATTTATGGACTGCTCACTCCCTATATATTACACGTGACATATCACTGAGTTACATATACCTACTTAATTAATCCTCACAACCGCTTTATGAGGTAGGTACCAAAATCATCCCATGTTACAGATAAGGACACTGAGGCACAGAAAGAAGTAACTGGCCCAAAGTTCACGCAACTAAGAGGCAGCAATGCTGGGCTTCAATCTTGCAAAGTCTGGCTCCAGAGCCCCAAATGACCATTCATGAACGTTCGTTCGTGAGTCATGAATGGGGACTGGAGGGCACAGAGAACACGGGAATAAAAAGGGCATCTTCTGGCCCTGGCATTCCAGAGCTGCCACAATTGCCTGAAGAATGCTTTTCTTAACCATAAAGGCATCGAGGCGAGGGTGGTATTTCCCAGGACGTGTTCTCCTACCTGTACCAGAGTTCTCCCAGGTGCTTATGAAAATGCACAATCCTTCAAACCAAGGAACAGACTCTTAACTATAGAGAACAATCTGATGGTTACCAGAGGGGAGGGAGGTGGGGGGATGGGTGAGATAGGTGATGGGGTGATGAGCACCGGGTCATTAAAATAAAAACTTTTCAAAAATCCTCAAGGAATCGACTCAGCTGTATGTATCCTCCTTGTTTTCAGTCTCCGAGGAGCTTCTTTACATTTTTGAAACTCAATTATGCAATTAAAGTCCGTGTTGATATTTTATCCAGCAACAAGAAAAGAAAAGAAAAGAAAGAAAAGAAAAGAAAGAAAAGAAAAGAAAGAAAAGAAAAGAAAAGAAAGAAAGAAAAAAAAAAAAGAAAGAAAAGAAAAGAAAAGAAGGAAAAGAAAAGAAAAGAAAGAAAAGAAAAGAAAGCAAAAGGAAAAAGAAAAGAAAATGCAGAGTCCTTGGTCCCTCCCATTCCCGATCTCCTGGAATCAGAATCTCTGAGAGTTGAGCTTGAAGGCTGAGAAGCTTGAAGGCAGAGGAGAAATGCTAGACTAGAAAGTCCTACCCAGACACTGGAGTCCATTCAAATCCTGAATCAAAGGCCCCTGGGCAAGCCAGGGGGTTTCCCCAAACCCCCTTGTTTCGTCTGTGATTTGGAAATGATAAACTGACCCTGTAGATGGCTCTGAGATTCAATGAAATGATGTGTATATATAAGTGGCGTGCGGGACAGGCTGGATTCTCAGGCATGCAAATGAAAACACTTTATTTTTCAACCCTGTCTCTCAGACCTGCCCTGTTGGCTCTCCTTCTCCACCCCTGGAAGGGACCTATGGAGGACCCCAGCCTTCCTGCTCTGTTAGGCATTAAGGGACAGTCTCATTTTCAGGTGGCAACAGGAGCACCCAATCTGACCTCAGTAGGTCACCCTCACACCCAATTCAAAGTACCCTCCTACCCCAGCTCAGGCCATTTCCGGATTTAGCCACTGAGAGGGGGAGGGGATAGTGGGTTTCTTCTATTTGCCCCCCTCCTTCTACTCTTCCGTGTGGCTCTCCGCCTCCAGAGGCAGGTTTATATTGGGGAAGGGGGTGGGGGGTTCTAGACATAACATGACAACAGTAGGGCTTACCTGGAGGTGCTGGAATCTGGCCGAGGGGTCCTCCTCTGGTGGCAATGTCCAAAGCCCAGCTTTCCCTCTTTGGGGTGTAATGTGGAGTTTTCCGTGACTTCCCTCCTTGCCAAGAAACAATCTGTTGACATGGGTGATGCCCCGTCTCCCAGCTGTTGTCTCCCACCCTCTCCTCCACCCCAGACAGACACATTCTGTTGGGGTCACCCGTCCCTGGCAGGCAGCAGATCCCTGGACTTGCCCTTGCTAAATGATTTGTGCCCTACTCCATTCCAGAGTGTCCACTTTGGCCTATGGGAAACTTATTTCTTGGCCTGCCAAACTCTGGCAAGGCAGGGTTGACCATGTGGCTCCCTCCCTCTCCCTGAGGCCTCAGGTCTTCAGACGGTGTTTCAGGTGAGAATCGGGCACACGTCTCTCTGCCCCCAAACTCCAGGACTTGCCACGAGGCGGGGACAGTTCTTTGCACACCAGGCCTGTCCTCCTAGCCCCTGCTTTATCTCCTAGTTAGGCTGGAAGTGAGCGCCGGTCACAGAACAGGTTTGAAGCCATCCCTTTTTTCATTCCCGCATAGATGTCTTCAAATGTGGGATGCTATGCATCGATGGTATACAATGCGGGGCCTCAGCACCCAGCACAAGGAAGGTGTCCATAAATAATCCCGGACCCTTCTCTTCCTGAAACAAGGGTGGAAACAGAAGAGCAGAAAGCAGGGCTACATAAAGCATCAGGTAGAACGGGGTCTCTGCAGGCTCCCCGAGACGCACGTAAAACCAGGGATTGGGAGGGATTCGTTTTTAATTAAAAAGCAATTGAGGCCCAGCTATAAGGTATCATGACGCTAATGGTGCAGGAAATCTGGAACCTTAAATCATAGCAATGTCTCCCTGGAGGCCAGGCCCGGGACCCCAGGATTAGATAGGGGGCTTGGTGTGTGCCAAGGCAGGAAATGCTGAAGGTGAGTTCAGATTCCTCGCTGCTGAAGCATTCAGATAGACAGCAGGTGAGAGCTCAAAGGTCTCTGGGTCCAATTCGGCACCGTCATTTCACAGATGGGGAAACTGAGGCCCAGAGAGAGGTAGATCCTGCCCAGGGTCACACGGAGAGCAGCGGCAAAGCCAGTACCAGAACTTAAGCTGGAGGCTCTCTCCCTGTACCGACCTTGGGATCACACCCCAGGATGGATGCTTTCCCGCGGTCCCCTGCCAGGGCCCTCCAGTGGGGTCTGGGGTCGGGGACTCCGCCGGGGTCACTAAGCCCAGAGATTTTAGTTTCTGCAGGGTTCTTGGTGGTGGTGGTAGATGGGGTTAACCTAAAGACCTCACAAATAGGGTGAACCAGCTGTCCCCCTGGGTCGGGGTCACCCACACTTAACGTCATCCAATGTGATCCTCACCGCCCGCCTGTACCACCTTCCATCAGGCACTCACTAGGTGATTCTAGGATACCTTGCCAGCCCCCTCCACTCTGGTTTTGGTCTCACCATCTATATGATGAGGAGGTTGAACTGGACCCTCTGTGGAGGCCCCTCAGAACTGACAACCTGTGATTCTATGAGTCTATCAGCCTGCCATGTCATCCCCCAAAGAGGGGTATTGTGAAGACAGAAAGCAACCAGCAGGGTGGGGTGATGATGAATGGGGAGACAGGAAGCATTCTGAGCTCCCAAGGAAAAACTGAAACATGGCCCCCAGCCGAGGATCCTTCTGCGCCCCCTAATTCTCTGGATTTCCTTCCTCGGGGCTGGCCTGAGCCAAAAGTCAGACACTTCATTCATTCATCCCACAAGGATTTATCACTTCCCTGGAATGCTCTGTGCTTCTACAAATCTTGAGATGTCTGAGAGCATTTAGCCAAAGTGGGGGGGTCTCCCTGCTGCAGCTGAGCGAAAGGCAAGCTGCCAAACAACCACTGACTTCTTTGACCACATCAATAGAGATTGTGCCCAAATCCAGGGAGGTGATTTTCTCAATCTGCTCCATACTGACTGGATTCCTACAGAGTGGAAATTTGTGGTCAGAGGAGGTGACTGGGGAGGTAAGAGCTCTGGAACCCAGAACATGTGGAGAGTGTTGAGCTTTCTGGGCCAGGTCAGCCTGGAGAAAAGCAAACTTGGGTCAAGGGTGCTAGTCCTAGACCTCTGCAAGGATGTCGTGGGATAGATGGCCATATGTGTTTGATGGAATTAATAGACCTGAGAGCTAGAAGACCTTAAAGATTTCTGGTTCAAGATCTCTCCCCATTGCCTCCCTGACATAAACCCTAGTCCAGCTTATATGCCTCCCATGACAGGGAGCTTCCTCCCTACATGGCAGTTTCTTCCACAGTAAGAAGATTTTGACTGTTAGAAAGCTTTGTTTATTGGTTGTGCCCCCCCACTGGATGTACCTGCACTGATCTCTGCCAGACCTTGGCTGGTGCTTTACCTACCTCTTTTCACGTAATTCTCACGACCCTGAAAAGTGAGAAGTATGTCCCGTTCTCGACAAACTCTGAGACACAGACAAATCAAACAACCCTCAAAGTCCCACAGCTAGTCAGGGCAGAACTGGGATCTGATCCTGCGCCTCTCTGGTCCCAGAACCTTTTACACCAGAAAGCACTCCCCCCTTTCCTGCTTCAGCCACACATAACCTTGTGTCCTTCTCCTAACCCAGGATGCTCCTTCACGAATCACTGCCTTTGCCTAGTGCCCCTCCTGCGTGGAATGCCCTCCCTCCGTGTCCATTTGAAAACTTCTGTTCTCAGAGTTATGTCTTTCTTCGTCATTGTTTTACACACATGTACACACGCACACACGCAGCAGCAGCAGAAGTGTGCTTTATGTCATACAGTCGGCACTGCATGTTTGTCTAACCGATACATGAATGCATCGACCATTCCAGTCCTCTACTCAGCTCTCACCCCCAGTGGGAAGTCTTGCGGGCCTCCCTCCTCCTGCCTCGAGAGTGAGCAAGCTGGTCTTGGACTCCCCACACCCTGTCCCCCTTCCCCACACACCGATAGGCCCTGGCATCTCTCTTGACCCCGGCATTGGCACAAAAGAGGGGCTCAGAAAGGACGGTGGAAGGCAATGGAACATTAGATCCCCAGTGAAACTTACAGGTGATCTTCTCTAACGCCCTGTGGTCACAGAAGAGGAAACTGAGGCCCAGAGAAGACAGAGTTGGAAAGTTGGGACGCTGAGCTCTAAGCTTCCATCCCTTAGCCGTCCTGACCAAAGAAAGATGAGGAGGAGGCCTGTGGAGTTGGAGGGCCCGAGCTGGCTCTGAGCTTTCAAGCCAGCCATGCCCACAGCTCAGCCAGCAAGGCCTGCCCCTGGGGCCCTGGAGCGGGGGGGGGGGGGGGGGGGGTTGCCGGGTGCCGGGGGTGTTACACAGGCTCCTGCCTCCCCACAGAGGCCTTTCATTTTCTAGGCCAAAGGCCTGCTCCTCCTGCTGGCTGAAGGAAAGGCCCCTGGTGGGTGCTGAGTGTGAGGCTGAGGTTCAAAGTCGGCCTGCAGCAGGCCTGGCCCTCAGCTTTAGTCATAAATTTACAACCCCAAAAAGGCCTGGCATCCTTGGGGGATGGGGGTGGGGTGGGGGGAGGGTGGGTTTTTCCATGGCTGGAAAGTCTGAGGAAGACAAAATGGCAGGGGAAGAGACAGGCCTGCCCCGGGGGAAGCGGAGCCTGCCCACAGGGGACCCCGCGTGGAAGCATCTCGGGACAGGCGTACCGCCTGAGCCCCCACCTGACCAGGACATTTCCTGCTTTGCACGGACTCCCACGGTTCTTAGGTGAAGTTCAAACTCCTTGACCTGGATTCCAAACAACAGGGGGTCAGGTCAGCAAAGAGGGGAGATTGACTCCCTTTGGGGCTCTCTGGGGCTCAGAGCCACGCCGGCCTGGCAGGAGCTCTCCGTCCTGCAGACAGCAGCCAGGACCCCAACGTGGAGGGTCCGTGGCAGAGCTGGAGGTGGGACCACAGCCCACTGGGCACTTGATGAATACTTGTGGGTGGAGCCCTGTCTGCCGGAGAAAACCCAGCAAGAGAGGCCCAGTTGCTGGGAAACCCCTCAAGCAGTCTGTACGCTGAGACTCCGCTCAGAGCGCCCACCTCTGTACCCTCAGTTTCACGGCCTCAGCACCGGCCTCTACCTGCTGCAGCAAGGCCTACACCAAAAACGGCTAGGATTCCTGAGCACCAGGTGCAGGGCAGCAAGTCCCTGCCCCTGGGGCCCTGGAGGGGTGAGCCGGGGGTCCCAGCGCAGAATGGGAAACTGAAACTGAGGGAAAGGAAGTAACCCACCTGAGGCCAGTGAATGAGGTGGGCCACGAGCGAGGCACCTGGTTCTCTATCCAGTGTGGTCCGTGCAAGCTGAGCGATCATCCTGGGCCTGGGCTGGACACCATGACAGAATCACAGCATTAGTGCTGCAGGTGACGCTCAAGATTATCTAACTCCCCCCCCCCCGCCCCCCCAGTGCCACCTCTGTGCCAGGCACTGTCCTAGGCCCTGGGGCCACAGGATCTGCCCCTGCCCTCCAGAAGGCCATTTCCTGGAGAGACAGACCCTGAGACAGATCCCCACATTTGGGGTGTTAAGTGTAGGGATAGGGAAAGAATCAGGCACTCTCTAGGAAAAGTGGGGGAAAGGCCGTCCTGGACAGGAGAACAGCAAATACAAAGGCCCGGGGGCAGAGGGGTCGTGAGATGGCAAAGCATGCCAGCCAGAGAGCTGCAGGTGGATTCAGGGCATCTGGAGAGTAGGAGGGGAGTCAGGCTGGACAGAAAGACGAGGGCCAGAAGGTGAGGCCCGAGAGGCAGGCAGGCCGGGGCTGGATTGTGAGGGGTCCGCGATTCTGACAGCAAGTTGCCAGGAGAGCCCAGCCTGTGGCCTGGGTGCCTGGCCCTCTCTTGTACCCATCCACTCAGCACAAAAAGCCACACGTCCCCTTGCCTGGGATAGTGAGGGACACAGGCCTGGGCAGGGGCTAAGGGCCTTCCCGGATGATCTCTTCAAGGTCCCTCCCTAGGACCTTGGGAATCAGGCCTTAGCCAGACCTGCCACGCCTTACCTTCTCTAACCAGGAATTAGCTTCCTGAAGTCTTTGTTTAATTAGGGTCGTTTTCTCCCAACCTGCACATCAGACTGAAAACAAAAACAAAACAACAATCCTGGCTTCTCCCTCCGCAGCCCCATCACTGCTTTTCCCACCGTAGAAGGAGCAGCCCCCGCACCCAATGCCTGACCGCTATCCAAAACTCCCAGCGTGGGCCGGGCCTGAGGGCCAAGGTGCGGTGGGTCAGGCCTGCCCCAACACTGAGGGAGGGGCCCGGAGCATAGAGTCCATATAAATTAATTTAATTGAGCCCTATTATCACTTTGCTCCAAGCCTGCAAGTCTAATCTAGCGTTGAAGTAATTCATTGAGTGTGAATATCTTGGAGCCAAGACTTCCCTCTGCTCTCGGAACAAACTCTCCACGCTTGGCCCAGGCCCCGGGCCACTGCAGCCTGGCTCAGCAGAGGGGCTATGTGGGGAGCAGGGGAGGCCTTAAAATAGCTCTTTGCTTTGGCTGTATCCCCTGACTTTCCCAGAATGAGGCCCTGGTCCACACCTCCAATACACACACACTTCAGCCACACAGCCACATATCGGGGTGACAGTCCGGCCCTCACGGACCCAAAACTGGCTGACGAGGTCCCAGGGGACCTGGCAAACCCCTGAATTGCTACAAGTTGTTGGGAAAGGTCTATTTTTTCTCTGTGTGCCTTAGTTTCCCTTCCTGCAGAATTTCCCAGCGTCTTGCTTTAGCAGCTGTGTGCGACCTTAGGCAAGTTATCAAGCCCCTCTGAGACTCAGTTTCCCTATCTGTGAAACAGGGGATCCAATAAGGCTTATCTCACAGGGTTACTAGGAGGATTAAACGAGTTAATCTACGTAAAATGACTACATCTATGCCTTCCATACCATCAACGCTCCATAAATGTTCACTCATTGTTACTGTGAGACTCGAATGGGATGGGGGCAGGGAGCCCTTTGTGCAACTGCAATTGCTGAGGCCAAGGTACACACTGTAGTGATAATTTCAGAAAAGTAGGAGGGAGCTGGGTGATGTGGTTCCCACGGAACTGTTGTCCCGGGATTAGGGCACCTGAGAGCTGAGAGAATGCAGGTTGCCCAGCATGGTGTTGTTATGATTAGATTTACATACTTTATGGTGCAATTATTCATACCCTGATGCCAAGCTCATTAAGCAATCAGGCACCATGAACGGGACCCTCTGGGTTGAGCCCCAGTGTGAAGGAGAGACGTGGCCTTGGGGGCCCTCGAGGCCCTGGTCTGAGGGCAGAAGCAGCCCCTCCGTGCATGAATGCAAATGTGTGAACCACACACCCACCGCGGGGCCCAGGCACTGCTGAGGACCTTGTCGGGAAGAGGCAAGGGACACAGGCCCTAAAAAGGGTGAGGAGGCTACATATTTACTTGTCTGCCTGCTTCTTCCCTTACTGACCCTGAAATACCAACCAATCACTTGGTAGGGCCCTCCTGTGCTCCAGGCCCTTGGCCTGTGCTAACCCCTAAACCACACGGCATGCTGAAAGGCACTTGATTTACTAGCACTACTCTTAATACCCATTTAATAAAAGGGGAAAGTGAGTTGGCAGGTCTGACCAAAATCTCTTCCCAACAGGCACAAAGGCTCCTGCCCACTGGAATTTGCTCCCTCATTTAGGGATTGTAAGGGACAGGTGTTGTCTTTTGGGGACATTGCTAGGGAAAATCAAGAGACCCCTGGGCTGGGAGTGAGGAGATCTGGGTGAGTCCCTGCACCTCTCTGGACCTCAGTCTCCCCATCAGAGCAATGGAGGTGACAACCTCTCTCCCCGTGGGCCCCTGGGCAAATTGGATGAGACCACTGACTTAGCACACAGGGCTCAGCACACATGAGATGCACACAGGTGAATCAGCATTTGAACTCAGTGCCAGACCTGCTAAGCCAGGACAGCACCCAAGTAGCTCCTGCGAAGTCCCTAAGTCCCAACCTCTGGTAAGAAGAGTCCCCTTCTCCTTCTCTTTCTTTCTCCTTCCCCTTCCCCTCCTCCTCGTCCTCCTCCTTTTTCTTTTTCTTCTTTTTTTAAGTTTATTTATTTACTTTTGAGAGGGGTCTGGGGGGGCAGAGAGAATCCCAAGCAGGCTCCACACTGTCAGCACAGGGCCCAAGGTGGGGCTCAAACTCACAAACCATGAGATCATGACCTGACCCAAAGTCAGAAGCTTAACCGACTGAGCCACCCAGGTGCCCCAAGAAGAGTCTTCTTGATAATAAACTCTTGTCCCCTTCATCTAGCCCTGGAAGAAGGATCTCCACATGGGGCAGGGTGGTTGGAAATCAGGCTCCCCTCCCTGTTGCCCAAGATGGAACTCGTTCTGTAGCCAGTGGCCATGCTGGGGGAGGTGGCTCCACTCCCTCTTTCTTCCCTTCCCTTAATACCCAGGGGTCAACAGACGCCAGGCAGAAAGATTCAGACAAGATTCACTTAGGGCTTTGTGGCTGAGACAACTTTAACCAGTCCTACCTCCAACATACCTCCAAGCGTGGGTTCTAGGTGACCTAGCTGGTCCGGGGCTCAAGGGATTTTCTCTCCACCCTCCTGGATGGCTGCCAGGGCTCTGGAAAAATGGCAGTGGCCCAAGTCGGGGACTCTCTCCTGGCTCCCACTCCTACCTTTCATTCTGAGTTCTCTTCTCCTATCTAGGTGCCTACCGTCTGCCATTTATTAACTGGAAACCACTGTGCAAGTCACTAGCTCAGCTCTCCAAGCCTCAGTTTCCCCATCTTTAGAATGGGATAATAATTGGTAGCTCTTCACAGGGTTGTGAGAACTACCTTCAACGTACACAGAGCACAGGGGATGCTCTTGGTAAATGCTTCCAGATGGCTGGGGAATTGGCTGTTTTGTTTTGTTTTGTTTTGTTGTTTAGCCTGTCTCCCCCGTGATCTTGGGAATGGCAGGGCCCAGCTCGGGCTTGCCTGTCTTTCTCCTAAAACATATTACTTACGTCACCGGCTGGCTCTCAGCCTGTACCCAGGCCGTGCCTCTGAAGGGTATGGGAGGCCAGGGATGGCACCAAGGGCCGAGTGAGGACAGTTATGAGGCTGTACAACAGCAGCAGGAGGCCCAAGGTCTCCCCCTCCCTCTCATGTGGCCCAGAGGTGACTCCTGCGACAACTCTCTAAGCACCAGATGAGACCACGCGGCAGAGGGACCAACCCCTCCCTGCCCCTGCACTGGATCTGAAGTACCCCTCAGACCCACGGGTGCTCGGCTGCCTCCACAGTTCCCCAAGGGGAAGCAGACGCCAAGGACAGAAAGGAAGTTTGGGAGTGGACAGATGGGCGGGAGCTGGGCAGCCATGCCGTCACAGAGGCAAATCTTGGAACCTCTGGGAGCTTGTTTCCCATGTGTCGTGCCTGTGCTGTGCTGGGCCGGCGGGTCCCTCGCCAGGCATGAAGGGCCGGGGGTGCTCCCTCAGTTGTCAGCCTTCTCGGGGACTAGCTCTGCTGAAGAAGACTGCCTTGCCCGAGATCACGCCCCCTTCTAGGGCCAAGTTCATCAGCAGCTGGTGGAGTTGCCCAGCCCCTCACCCCAGATTGGGATAACTCTGAGGCTCCTCCCAGTTTCCAGAGCCCCCATGGGGTCGCCTGAGACCTTCATGAGACCAGATCACAGCCCGCCTTCTCCCTCTGCCCAATCCTGCGTCCTTCTTTCCCTCTCACAGCAGGTAGCTCCAAGGGCACTCCTGCATGCCAGTCTCCACCTCAGGGACTGCCAGGGAGGCCAACCTATGACAGCTGCTGTGTGCCAAGTGACAAATGCTTGTCCTGATGTGTGGTTATTTACTTCACGTTCTTCGTTTAACGTAAGTCTTCCTCAGTAGACCCCAAGCTCCAGGAGGGCAAGAACCACGTTTATCCTCATCCATCACTGTATTCCTATGCCTGGTACGTAGCAGGTAGTTAATAAACGTGAGCAGAGACACGGAAGGTAGGAAATGGAGAAGTTAGGAGGGTCGCAAGGAAGGGAGGCAGTCCGAGAGTACGCAGAGAAACCTAACTAGATTCAAGTGGTCAGGTAAGACAGTTCCAGGAAGGCGATGGAGGGAGGAAATTGGCCAGCAGTGGATGCCACGGGTGGCATTCCAGGGGGCCGAAAGACACATTCTTCCAGGCAAAGACTGGGGCAGGAGTTTGAGGAGCTGAAAGAAGGCCAGGCATAAAGGGTAAGGGGGCACAATATAAGTCCGGAAAGGTGCCATAGCCGGACACTGACCCATAGAACATGGTGTTAGTCTACGGGCAACGGGGAGCCTGGAAGAGTTTCAAGGAGACATGGTCAGGTCTGCATTTTACAAAGGCATCCCACTGCCACGTGGAGGATGGATGAGAGGAACCAGCCGGTCAACAGTCATGATCCCAGGAAGACTTTAGTGATGAGCGTTCAATGAGGATAGTGATGGTAGAAACAGAGAACACTGGAAACAGTAGAAATTTATTTGGAGGGAGTAGCCTCAGAGCTTCCTGCCTGTTTGTGTAGGTGTCGGCAGTGAGTGAGAGGGGGAAGGGAGTCTGGCAAGATGCTGAGATCCCAGGGGTGAGGCGGGTCTGGTTCCTAGGCTAGCACTTTGTCCACAAGTGGTCCCTCCAGCTCTGCAGGCACCTTCAGGACTACTGGGCAAGTTATCTACCCAAAATGGATAAAGAAATGGGGCCCTGGGGTGCCTGGGTGGCTTGGTCGGTTAAGCGTCCGACTTCGGCTCAGGTCATGATCTCACGGTCCGTGGGTTCGAGCCCCGCGTCGGGCTCTGTGCTGCCAGCTCAGAGCCTGGAGCCTGTTTCAGATTCTGTGTCTCCCTCTCTCTCTGCTCCTCCCCTGTTCATGCTCTGTCTCTCTCTGTCTCAAAAATAAATAAACGTTAAAAAAAATAATAAAAAAAAAAGAAATGGGGCCCAGAGAAAATTCCCCACTTGCCCAAATCACACCTTCAGGCAGCACTGGGGATTAAAATAAACCGGTTTGGAGTTTAAAACTTGATTTCAGACTCCTACCTAGGCCACTGGGCACTGAGCACTCAGGGCCAGGGCAGTCTCTCCCTCTGCGGGTCCCACTTTCCTTGTGACCAAATGAAGGCCAGCCCCCTGGGATGTGGGGAGACCGGGTGGGGAGTGGCGTAGGCTTGGTAACCTGTAGAGCGTTGCCTACACTGTCTGACCCTGAGGCTGGATGGCGGGGCCTGCCCCCAGCAAGCCCTGGCTGATGTCAATGGGTTTGCTGGCCAAGCAGGCTTGCTCGGGGCAGAGAAATCAGAGCTGAGATGAAGCATTTCTGAGATGAGGCGATACGAAGCAGCGTGGGGCTAAAGCAACTTGATGGGTCCTTCCTCCACCCTCCCTCAGTGGGGCTTAGGGCTAAGCAGACAGGGAGAGCAGGACAGCTTCATGTGGGCATGTGCGGGCACACTCAACCCTGCCCTCCCTCCTGGTCTCTCAGGGACAGCTGGAAGGTCCCATTAGTCCAAAGGACAGATGTGATGTTTGACATCGAAGTGGAGCAGGGCTTTGCCCAGTGTCGACCAGCCAGCTGATGGCAGAACTGAGGCCCGAGGCTTGCCAACTGGGAATATTCGTGCTGCCTGTGCCTTGGTTCGTTCATTTCTTCGTTCACTCACTCCTTCACTGGTTCAACAACCCTCCTTCCTGGCCTTTTCGTGGGAAGACAAGCCCTGCCCTCAGGGAACTCCTGGTCTGATGGGGAAACAACCACATAACTAGTCAATGACAGCATGGAGCTTGCGTGGCAACAATTCACAAGGCTGGGGGAGCCCAGGGAGAGGCCCACTCCAGGATCTGGTGTAAGGAGGCTTCCTGGAGCAGGTCGGGTCTGAACGAGAAGAGGGCCTCCTAGGAGTGCATTCCCACCTGAGCAGGGAGCACGGAGGTAGGACGGCCATGCAGGAGGACAAGATACAAGAGCCCATGGAGAGGACACTCCCCTGTTAATTCAGCTTCCACCCAAATCCTGGTCTTCTTCCCCTCGTTAGACTTGCCTTGCCTACCCTTCAATGGAGGGGGACAAGGAACGGGAAATGATACCCCAGCTAGTTGTGAGGGACAAGGGTGACTCTGCCCTCAGGTCCCCAACGGGCACCTCTTCTCTGGGCTTGAATGCCAATAAGGGCAGGTCCTCACCCAGCACCCCCAGCCACTGAGAACTAGTTCATTGACTCACTGCTTCCCTCAACAAATATTTATCGAGCCCCTACTAGATGTTAGCTGAAAAATATGGTTATTCCCACCACCAGTTACACAGTCACTTTAAGAAAAAACAATAATGATCTTGTCCCATACACAAACAGGGACATTCACGTTGTGGTTCCCCCACTTAGTAGCTTGGCAGTTTGGGGTCTCAGCTGGTCCTCAGGGATGGTGACCCTCACACCACATAGAGTGGCTGTATGGACTGCTAGACAAGGCATTTACACCAGGTACCAGCGGGAGCTCAGTCAGTGTCCCCTGTCCTGCCCAGGAGGATGAGCACCCTCAGTGTGCCTTTCTCTGGGAAGGGACAGGAGGTTTCAGGGATGAGGCAGAGCCTGAGGAAGAGCCAGGAGGCCAGGAACAGAAGCTCTGGAGCGTGTTAAGACTTGCCTGGTTTTGGGGCGCCTGGGTGGCACAGTCGGTTAAGCGGCCGACTTCGGCTCAGGTCATGATCTCGCGGTCCGTGAGTTCGAGCCCCGCGTCAGGCTCTGGGCTGACCACTCAGAGACTAGAGCCTGTTTCAGATTCTGTGTCTCCCTCTCTCTCTGACCCTCCCCTGTTTGTTCATGCTGTCTCTCCCTGTCTCAAAAATAAATAAAACGTTAAAAAAAAAAAAAAAAAAAAAGACTTGCCTGATTTCTTTAATTGGGGTGGGATGATGCTTTGCCCCTCATGACCCCTGGGGCAAGCTGGTGGCAGCTGGGGAGCAGAGATCGGAGGCCCCATGATCCAGAACTGCGTCTCTGGGAGAGGTGACCCAACATGACATTGACGATCCAGGAAAAAGAGTTACCTTCAAGAAGTGGCTGGACCCCTTGGCTGAGTCAGGGAGAAGACCTGACTAGCACCGCACGAGAGCCCCTGGGAGAAAGCCTCCCAGAGAGAGGATGACCTCATCAACCAGTGTGATGCCCACACAAGGGCAGCCGTCGGGCTGAGCTGGGTGCTGCCACTGAGCAGACACCCCTTGGTTAGGAGACACCCCTCTCCTGACCAGCAACTCCTCACACCGCCCTGCCCCAAACACATCCCCAAGCAGGTTGGCTGCAGCTAGAGGGAGCGAGGGTAGACCCAAAGAAGTTCTCCGGCACTCTCCGCATTAATTTAAACCAGGAAGGCGTTTCGAACGCTCCCTCCCAGGGGGTGAGGGTTTAGGGAGGGCTGCCCAGCTGCAGGGGCTGTAGCAAATGACCTCCAACGGTTCCCCCAAAGAATCTGAGCACAAGTCTCGGAACAATAGGAGGGAATGTGCTTCGAGTCGCCACCAAATCAGACTGGGAATCAGGAGACCCGGGTTCTGGGCCTGGCTTGTTGTGGGACGGGGCAGGCACAGTCCCTCTTTGGGCCTCAGTTTCTCCTTCAGATAATGAAGGGCTCAGGTGTCAGCCGCGGGGCCCTGCTATTTCTGGCTTCTGTGCAGCTTCAAGACTGGGCACCCAGACCCGGGGGCTCCTTGGGGGACTCCAGGCTAGAAATTTCCTTATTGGTGTTTAGACCACACCAATGTTGTACAGCAAGCTGAAGACAATCCCATTATTGACACTGTGACCCAGAAACCTGAGAAACTCCACAGTCCCCTCCTTTTGCCCAGCCCCAGCCCCTGGGTCCCTCTGCAGCAAATATTTGCAGCTTGTTACCATGTCCTGCCTTCTGTGGACAGCCTTACCTCTGGCTTCCCAGCTTCCAGCCTGCTGACCACAGAGCTCCTTGGAAAGCCTTGTTAGTTCAGCCCAGCTCGATGCCAGACCATGAGCCACCCGCCAAGCGGGGCCTTGCCTCTCCCTGGATCACCAGGTCAACCTCTTCCCTGGCTACCAGGCACTGGTTTCTCCCCCATAGCTGCCACAGGAACACTTCCGGTACTCAGGCCCCAGGTCCCTGCCTGGCTCAGAACAGCTGGGGGCTCTGAACGCTCTAAGACAGGGTGGGAGCCTCATTTCTTGAGGGACCTCTGCCCCAGGCATCCCAAGTGGCCTCCTGATAGCCCCACACTAGCCTTACTCATTCTCGGGCACGTGTGGCTCCCACCACCCTGCAGCCCCCTTCAGCTGCGGCCTGAGGCCTTACGGTGCCCACAGGCTGCTGAGCTCGGCTCCACTCGCTCACTCATTGGCCACGTGACCTTCTGCACATGCATCTCCTCTCCTGTAAAACGGGGACGATAAAACTGCAGTCTCTGACCTGTCTGTGCTGTGGTGGTTGAGAGGCGATGTGGCCTGGCCCACAGCAGTGTGCTATGATCCGGTAATGCTCCTCCCAGCGCATCTATCCTGTTATTCACCCCAAAAGACGGAGCACCAGTGGGAGGCCAAACCCTGCGCCAAGGTCCCCACCCAGAGGCTCTTAGGGTCACCTAGCAGAGGAGACGAGCACAGGGGCGTCCACATACTGCAGTCACAGGCATGGGAGCACCTGGGCCCCCACATCTGGGAGGCTCCGCTGAGTGGTGGAGGATGAGTAGGAGTTTGACAGTATGACAGGGAAGGGAGGATCGGCATGGGCAAAGGTGTGAGGGGCTCAGAGCAGACATGCATGGGTGAGGCCTGGAGAGGGAGAGGGCCTCAGGCCAATGACCAAGGCCGGGACCGCTGGACTAAGGCACCTCCAGGGCAGTGGGGCAGGGAAGGGCTTCAGCAGGGGAGGGTGATGGTAGGATCTATGTGTGAGAAAATCCCCGGACAGGGGTGGGGAGAGGCACAGGCAGCCATAGAAGAAATCCACAGGACAGGGGCCTGCGAGGAGGCTGGGATGATGGTCCTGGCCAGGCAGATGGTTGAGGACTGAGCGGGAATGAGTGGCCAAAGCAAGTGGGATAGCAAGGAGGAGGAAACTGGTGAGGGGCTTAGGAGGAAGGAAGGACGGGACGACCTGCCACATCCAGCACACTGGCACCACTCTTGGGCTGTTAACCCACTCAGGCGAGCCCCCCTCTCCCTCTGGGCCTCAGTGAAATGGGCCAGGAGAGCCCTGGAGGCTCTCCCTGCTCACACATCCTGTGGCTCTGGAAAGCAAAGCAAGTGGCTTTCCCAGCTTCTGGAGGAGGGAGAGAAAAGCCCAGCCAGGCCTTTCTCAGAGCCTCACTAGCAGAAGATAGGGTCCAGAAGCACTAGGGCCGTGCTGGATAAGGCGTTTCACCCGCCTAGGTGAAGGCCAGGTAGCCCCGCCCCTGAGGCTGGATAAACAGAGCTTCGGCGCCATCTACTGTCCACCTGGGAAGGGGCACCAGTCCCAGGGGCCTGGCTGTGACCTCAATGAGTCCCAGTGGATTAAAGCACTCTTATCCCACAGGGCTCAGGGCCTTCTGGGAGCGAGGAAACTCCACCAGAAACCAAATGACCAAGGGTAGCAGTGGGGATCTCTGGGGCCATCCACCCCATTCCCTGCTGTCCAAGGTAGACAAAGGGGCCCTGACTTGCTTCAAGTCGCATAGGAAGTCCTCAGCAGGAACTCATGCCTTCCAATCCCTGGCCTTAAAATCTTTCTATTACCCCACTGTTCTCTCTATCCAAAAGCCCCAGACAAGAAGTTTCAGGAGACACTGTAGAAGCCCTTGTTTGGTCTCCAGGCTGACCAACTCTAGTGGGGGAACAAAAAGAAAAAGCTCACTTACTGGGCACATATCATATGCCAGTCATATGGAATCCTTCAAGATTATCTGCCCCATTGTACAGATGAAAGTGAGGCTTAGAGTGACTGACTTTCGCAGGTCGAAGAGCAAATTCTGCAGGAGAGCTAAGATTCTAACGTGATCTTAACCACTTAACCACTTCCAGCTCCCTTGAGGGCTGATGCACACAAATTAATTCTAGAACTAATCAACACAGCAAACAACCAAATACAAGCTTTGATGTTCTGAAATCCATAAGGGAGCGGAGAAGGCTTCCTGGAGGTGGTGAGGTGGGACGTTGAGTGAGGCTCTGACTAAAGTTGGATGGATAGGGAAAGAGGAGGATTTTCCAGGAGGGACTCATTGTAGGAGGGAGGCATCATCCTCCCTCTTGCTTCCTACTTAGGCAAAGCTAGACCATCCACCGTCACTCACTTCCTGATCCCCACGTTCAGTCTATCATATCACAGAGTCCTACCCCACTCCACTCAGAAATTCTCCAGCCCATCCCCGTTTTCTCCATTTCCACTGCAGTTACTCTGGCCCAGCTCCCATGGCCTCTGTCTACAGACTCTTCACCCATGTTCCTGCAACCCCTAAATGCCACCTCCCACGCCAAGCCAGAGGGGTCTCTCTTAAAAGCGAATAATCTGGCCAGGCCACGGTCCTGCCTAGCCTAATTTAAAAGACTCTGCTTCGTTGGCCCTTGGTACCCTCTCCAGCCTCTGACACGTCACCTTGAACTCAATACAGTGATGGTAATTTCCCCCAAATGCCACCCTCTTGGCCTTTTCATAGTCTGTGCCCTCTGCCCCCTCGTATTCTTTCAGCTTTCAGAGCTTAGCTTACATATCTTCAGGAAGCCTTCCCTGCCTCCTGGGTCGAGTGGGGAGCCTCCTGCAGAGTCCCGCGGTGGGTCTGGTGGCTTCCGCTGCCCACGCCCCCCCCCCACCCCGCACCCCACACCCCACACCCCACACCCCGAGCTCCAGAATCCCAGCTCAGGCGCCAGGCACCCACGCGCGCATGCGCCCCTCGGCGCCGTGGCCAGGCGCTGAGTCCCGTCCAGGCTTCTGCACCGGCTCCGCGAAGGGGAAGGTGAGCCCGCGCCAGAAGGAGCGCTGGAAAGGCCGTTTCCGCCTCCTCCGGGCCCAGGGAATATTTATGGGCTGCCGGAGGGCAGCGGGGAGGGAGGCTGGGCCGCGGGGGCCGCGACTGCCCCGCGGGCGGGATGCGCCGCTCGCTCGGGTTCCCTGCGGTCCCCGGCGGGGCTTCGGTGCGTGCGGAAAGCGGCCCAGAGTCCCCAACCTCGGGACCCGTCCGCTGCCCATTCGGAGGCGACCGCAGCCTGGAAGCGGAGAGTCCCCAGCTGTTTTCCTTCCACTCCAGGCGGGGCGGGGCGGGGCGGGGTGGGCGGATGGAGGTGGGAAGGAGCCTGGGGAGGGAGGCAGGTGTGCAGCTCGCTATGCTCGTGGGGTAAGCAGCTCGAGGCGCTGTGGCACTGCCTCTCGTGACTCGGCCCACTTCACAGGCGGGAAACTGAGGCGGTCCTGAGACAGAGCCAAGAAGGGCACTGCCGGGTCCTGGTCCGCGCTCTGCCCGCTGCGCCACGCGGCATCGCCGTAGGCCGAGGGCAGCTCACTCTTGGGTGGGCACGAGAATCACCGGGACAAGTTATTAAGATGCAGATTTTAGGTCCTCGTCTCCCAGAAATTAGGTGGGCCTGGAGTGGGGCCCAAAACAAGCAGGCCATACACCCACACGTTGTGAAATATTGGTGAAGAGATATTTTAGACTAGGAAGGCTCCCCTCAACTGATGGCCAGGATAAAGCAAGCATGGACAGGCTGGGGGACGCAGAGAGCCTGAACTTGGAAGAGACGGATTTGAATTCTGATTTTCCCCTGGGGAACCAGGAGCTGGTGATTAACCTCTCCGTGCCTCGATTTTCTCCGTGCCTAAAGGCGGAGCTAACAGCCCGCAGGGTTCTCCAATGTCAAAGAGATTTACAGGAAAGTGCTTTGCAAACGAACCACCACCAACGGATATTATTAGCTGTCCATGCCAGTCCTCCGATCCTCTAGGCAAGGGGAGAGGTCAGCCTGGTATGGTGATGAGCTCAGGGACCACCTCCTCTGTAAAGCCCATCCTGATTCAGTCACTCGGGTTGAAGCCCTCCTTCCTCTGAACTGCCCACCACTCAGCTTCTTCACTCCTATTTGGTACTCCTTTCCTGCGCTTGGGGCTGAGGTACCTGTGCCCTTTTTTTTCCGCCACTAGAATGTGAGCTCCTCCTTCGAGACTCTTCAGAATTAACGATGATGTCAATTTCAGCGGTGGAGACAGACCTGAGTTCAAATCTCAATCCTGTCACTCATTGGTGGGGGGATCTTGGTCTGTGGATCCCCCTGAGTCTCTATAGGTGTAAAGCGTAAAGGATAATGTCTGTAAGCTTCTCTAGAATGTCTATCACTCAGTAGACCCAACTTGGGTAAAACCAGGTACAAGCTTGGGAGACTGAGGAAGGCATCACAAAGGATGGCTTTTGATCTGGGCTTTTAGACCCAGAAAAGGTCTTATCAGGTAAAGAACTAGTGGGGAAGGCCTCTTCCATATGCTGGTTACCCTCAGTTTACTTCTATAAATTGGCAGCAGAGAATTCCTGCTCTAAAATGTGTTGTGGCTGTTCATTTAAAAATTGAAATAGGATAAGGATAGCAAGTTGAACACACACTGTGGTCTTTCCTGAAACCAACTAAAACAACAGTAAAGGGACTTTTCAAAATATTAGAAACCAGACACAGCCAACAAAGAATAGTAAGCGATTGAATTCTAAATAGGCAATAAAGAAAGCTGAAAAGCAGCCCAATTTACACTGTGAAATCCCCAAATGGTTCGGGAGTTGGCTGTACCAGGTACTTCTGGAAATTGGGTGGATGGTGGGGAGGCTTAAAATAGGAAGATTGTTTGAAAATCTATTTAAGAGGCAATTGGACTCCCAGATACCCTCCTCACCTTTAGTGTTTAGTCGAATGCTAAAGGTCCATTCTCAAAAGCGAGTAGCAAAGGATCTCTATTCTGGGGGCGCTCTGACAACAGAATCAGGTAATTACTTGTGGACCCAATATTGATGTCTCTAGTCCTTTTTCTCCATTCAACTACCCAAACTCTGGCTGCTGAGATAGTAACCCCTACCCCCCACCCCCTGCCCCAGCCAGGAGATTAAAGGAGCTTTTTTCTTGACCAGCTCAACGGAAAAAAACATGGAAAGACCCAACCAGCTCCATGCACCCAGCCCCAATCGTGTCCATAAGGTATCCAGTCTGTGTTTTAGTGCCCCGTGTTTAAATATGAACAGACTACTATGAGCAGATGAGTAAGCATCTGAGGGAAAGCTTCTAATAAGAAAGAGGTTAGAACAAACAACAAGGGGAGAAACTTGGAAGATAGCAACTATGCAAAAAGCAGAAGGCTTGAAAGAGAAAACCATCATTAATGTATCTTTAATTGCATCCATGAGTGACGAGAAAAAGAACTCTTGGGGGGCACCCGGGTGACTCAGTCGGTTGAGCGTCCAACTTCAGCTCAGGTCATGATCTCACGGTTCGTGAGTTCAAGCCCCACATCAGGCTCCGTGCTGACAGCTCAGAGCCCGGAGCCTGCTTTGGATTCTGTATCTCACTCTCTCTGCCCCTTCCCCACTCACACTCCATCTGTCTCTCAAAAATAAATAAACATTTAAAAAAAATTTTTAAATGACTCTTGGAAATTAAAAATAATGATAGCAGAAAATGAAAAACTCAAAAGAATTGTTGGATATAAATTTGAGAAAACAGAGCAAAAAGGCTAAGAAATGGAAAGCAGAAAAGACAAGATGTTTAGAGGGCGAGTTAAGGGAACTCAACATCTGAATGACAGGGATTCTAGGAAGAGGTATTAGGAAAAAAATATCCTAGGACTGAACTACATGAATGTCAGCTTGAAATGACCCCTTGAGGACTCAGCACAATGGATGAACGTAGACTGATACCATGACGTCAAAATCTCAGAACTCTGGGAACAAAGAGAAGATCACAAAAACTTCTGGATAGAAGAAAAAAAAGAAGCAGGATTCACACAAAAGATTAAGAAATATACTGACATTGCGTTTCTTAATAGCAAGATGGGACCTAGGAGCCAATGGCAAAGTGCCCTCAAAATTCCAAGGGGAATTATTTCCATCCCAGAATTCTGGGCCCGGCCAAATGATTATAAAGAGTGAAGAGAGAATAAAGACCTATTTAGTCACGTAAGATCTCTTTGCACACTTTCTCAGGAAGCTGCTGGAGGATGTGCTTTAGCAGAAATGAACAAGTGAGCAGACCAAGAAAGGGGAGGACATGGTATCTAAGGAAGAGAAAATGCCACAAAGGAGGGGCAGAGGAGTCCCCAGGCCAACAGTTGTGCAGTAGAGAGCAACCAATCCTCTCTGGAACAGGATGGGAGACTCTGGAAGAGATTTCTCCAAGGAAATGAAACTGGCAGACTATCCAACACATTTAAACATATTGAGAGATTATATAACTGTAATTGTTAGGCAGGAAAGGAAAAGTAATCACAGAGTATTACGCGGCTCACTTGTCAATAGCATTTGTATGGCCTAATAATGCAAACGGTGAGTACTCTTCCAACCAAATTTGTGATGTAGCTATACTGGACAGATGGTGGGGGACACAAAATGGGCATGTGGGTATAGAGAAGGCAAGGAGAAAGAAACCTAAAACTAAAAAATCAAGAAGTAGCAAGAGAGGCAAATAATTTAGAGTGGAAAGCAACTGCTTCTGTAGAGCAAGCAAATGCATGGGTGCGCGCGCATGTGTGTTTTGAGCAGGGAGATGGCTGCCTTCCATTACAAGCCTTGCCGGCTTCCTAAACTACATGCATGTACAACTAATTTTTTTTAATTGAGTGACAACAAACCCCTGAGCTGAGGCTACTAGTGGCAGGAGGGCGGTCATTTTTAGCAGAAGGCTTAGCCTAGTACTGACCGATACTGAAATGCTAGCAGGAGAAGAACGTTCTGGGGGGACTCTAGGTGGAAGGTAGTTCATCTGCCGAGGGGCGAATTCAAATGCCATGCCTTCCAGAAGCCTGCCAGAAGCCTTCCATGGTCCCCGCAGCCTCATAGGACCTCTCCTTTCCCCCATCCCTTATCCCACTCTGATTGCTATGATCACTGTCTAGCTTCATCTGTGGGTATTCTTTCTTTCCACCAGGCTGTGAACTCCCCAAGGACAGTAACTACAGCCAAGTGACACAGAGAAGCTGCTCAATAAATATTTGCTGAATGCGTGAATGGTCAGTATGTCGTGAGGGCTGGGCACGTGCTATTGAACAGAATAACACTTAAAACTTATTGAACAGAAAGCCTCTTTTTCCTTACAGTCACCCTTACCTATGCTTTTGGCACAAAGCAAGTCCTTGATAAATGTGCCTTGCCTTGGTGGAGCGGATGTGGCCTCCTGGACTCCCAGCCTGCCGTGTGATTTTGAACAAATTCCTTAATCTTTCAGAAAGGTGCCAGGATTTCTCCGTAAATCAGTAAAGACAAACAAGAGGTAGAGAATGACCTCCTGAGTCTGGGGAGCATCACCTGGGAATTGAGTCGGGGGAGAGAGGCAATGTTGGTACACAAAAGAGCCCCTAGGGATTGTTAGGTGTGTAGGAATGTGAGTGGGTGAAAGGGAAGGGTAATGGCTAATGAAAAGCGGCTGGAGAGAGTTCTGGGTGGAAGAAATGATTCATCCCCCGGCATCTCTTGCCCAAAGCCACTCCTCTTCACTGTCCCTTGGCCCTGGCTTTCAGCAGCCAGCAGTGCTGAGGTCCACATCTGGAGGGATATCTGGCCAGATCCGCCCTGTCCTCGGGCATTGGTTGGGCAGAGTCCCAGGCCAGGCCTACTTCCCTCTGGTTGGTGCAGCATCGAAGATGCCAGCTCCGAGGGCTCAGGCAGAGCCACAGAGCGCTCACACTGCCCGGGACATTAGATCAGCTGGCCCAGAAGGCCCCCAAATGTTAGGTTTTACAGATGGGCACATTCTAAACAGTGGGGAGAATAACGTAAAGTTGCCAACTTCTTATTTTGCTTGGGAAAGAACATTAGAGAAAAAAATAAAATAAATGATATGATAGTGAAAAAAAATCCCAGGGAGAAACAATCAAAGCGATTTCACAATATCACTCACACGTTGGTTTTGTCAACTTAGAGATTCAGACAGGAAGTAGAGTTCTATATCCAGCTTGTTCCTAAGCTTTATTGCAGTTGTTGAGGAAAAACCCTGTTTCACTTGGTTATCTACAAGGAAATGGAAACCACACCCAGTGGAGTCCCACTGAATCTAGAATGTTCTGAGAGCTGAGAACTGAGACAGCAAGCACCAGGCCCTGCTCCCCCTCCTACCTGAAGGGGCAGGAGGCCAGGTGGTGGGATTCAGAGCCAGCAGGCACCCTGACCACCCAGCGCAGAGCAATCAGACCTCGACCTGAAAGGGATGCGGCAGACCAAGGAGGCCTGTGTCGGAGACCCAGGCTGCTCAGTCCATGCAGGCTTCTGGAAACCACCCCTCTGTCAGACTCCCTTACGTGAAAACTGAGGCCTGGAGGGAGGAAGTGATTTACCCAAAATCACACAGCAAGTTGGCGAAGGGTTGGGGCTGGAACCCGGGCCTCTGGCCTGTCAGCCCCAACTCTTCCTGGTAGCTCCTTCTCCTGACCCTGAAAACTGCTCCGAGGTCCTGCCCGGTTGCCATAAACCCCTCGGGGCTCTGGCTCTGGTAGCCAGAGATGGGCTGGTGCTGTGCTGCCGGGGATCAAGTTACCTGCCTGGAGAGGGTCCCCCTCGGGAGCCAGCCACTCTCCAGCTTGGCAGGAGGACAGCTTGGCGAGGCTGGGCTTGTGGAAGATGCCAGAGCTTCTACAGTGGAGGGCTTCAGCCATCCAACACCTCCTTTGAGGCTGCTGTCACCAGACCCAAGCTGGCACCCTGGCTCTGGGCAGAGGATAGCGGGGGTGGGTGGAGGAGAGGGAGGTTATTCAGAAGGCTCTGCCAGGCAGGAGGCAGAAGGTGGACGGGCTTGGCCTCTGCAAAACAGCTTCTTTCCCACCTCGAGGGCTTTGCTCAGGCCATGCCTCCTCCCTGCTTCTCTCTCCTCACAGACATGCCCGGTCTCAAATGACTCTGCAAAGTCTCTTCGATTAATGATGCCATGAAGAGATTGCCATGGGCCCCACGGCCTGGTCTACCCTTTGGGACTTTCATCATCTAATCTGGTGTGGTTGGCTGTCTGTATGTGAATATCTCTAAGGTCCCTGTCTGCACAGACGATGAGTCTCTCAGGCCAACTCTATGGTGGGTAGGCTCCCAGATGAGGATGTGGCCCAGGTGGCCGATTTTAGTCCCGAGCAGGGGGTTGGGGACACTTAATTTCTCTATCATATGTCAGAGCGCCTCAAAGTAGGAAGAAAATCCGGTCGGCCATATGTTCCAGGCACCTGGAAGGTCTCGATAAATAGTTTGTTGAATGGATGAAAGAATATCGAGGTTCAATTTAAGATTCTTTTAAAGGTACCACTGCTGAAAAAGGAAAATCAAAGACCTATTCCAGCTGCTCTCATCTGACAGAAGAGGAAATAGGCCCAATTAAGGCCCTTTCTTGCTGCGGGTATCATAGGGAACACACGAGGCCAGGTAGGTGTCCTGAGACCAGCTGTTGGAGCACTGCTCTTCCGGTGAGTGAGAACCCCATTGAGAGGCAGGGCGGAATACTCCGTGAGCAGCACTGCCACCCAGCTCGCAGGGGTACCTCCGGTCTTCAGTTGGCACCCTGGGCATCTTGAAAACTCCTGTCATTACTTGGGCTGGCTCGCTCCGCCCCACTCACTTCTAAATTTCCCCCGACTTCCCCTATCCTCTGCTGCAAAGCTAGGTGACCTTGAGCGGTTGCTTGGCCTCTCTGAGCTCGCATCACTAAATCGAGAGGAAGGTTACTGGCCTCAAGAATTGCCATGAGTTCACAAGCTCCAGCAGAGAGAGTACAGGATAGAGTCAGCTTTCATGGGAACCTCACTCTGTGCCAGACATGTGTAAGGCACAGGGTCATATCCTGCACTAAGCACTCTAGGGTTGAAGTAGAGCTTAGATTCACAGGCAGGGCTGACTTGAGTCAGAATTCTAGCCCTACTATTGACTCACTATCGTCCCTGGGCAAGTCACTTAGCCTTTCTTGGATTTTCTTTTCTCGTCTGTAAAATGGAAAGAATACCTACCATGCTAGCTTGCTGGGAGGATTGAATGTGAAGCCTACAAATGCCTAGTGCTTGGCAAACAGTAGGTGCTCAGTGCGGGGCAGCTTCCACGTGTTTCTTGCTCTATGAAGGGCCCACTGGCCCATCCTGTGCACCCCTCCCCCTCAGGTCCTCAGGTGAGCACTGGCCCCCCAGCACTGAGTGAGTCCTCAGTTCAAGGCTGTGGAATTTTACCGGAGCCTAACAGGGAGCACCAAAGTAAAGAGGAACGAGGAGGCCCCGGGATGGGGATCCTGGAGTGGGGGCACTGTGCTGGGCTGGCAGCCAGCAGGCCTGGCCCTGGGCCGCGGGCAACCACCTTTCTCCGAATCAGATCCTTCCCCCGGAGCAAGCAAGCAGGCAAGCGGGCTCTGGCGGAGGCCCTGGCCAAGCACAGCGGAACCTTTGTGAGCTCTTGGCTCTCCCCACAGCTCCCCCCCTTCCTTGTCATTGCCTGCAAGGAGCCCAGGGAGTGGGGCTCCAGACAGGAAAGCAGCTCCCAGACTTCCTGGCCCTCGTCACCCCCATCAGCCTCTCGCTGCCTTAGCCTGGCATTCAAGGCCTGAGGCTCTCAGCCCCTCTCTCTCATCACTGCTCCCTCCTGCCCGTCTTCCCTCCCCGGTTGCCACCCTCTCTTGCACATGTGGTTTTCTGTCCCTCTTAGTCTTCTTGAGAGGTGTGCACAAGGCCAGGGCCCTGGATGAGCAGGGAGAGGCCTTCACTCCAGCAGAGGTCAGCATCTTCCTCCCATCCTCTGCTGCTCCTAGAGCAACACTTCAGCACTGCCCCAACCAGTCCTAACCACTCAGACTTCAGTTTAGTCTTTACTGGCCATGGCTTAGCCCTGGGAGTCGCTTTCCTTCTCTGTACAGAGACAAGACCCCTGCCTTGGGCAGATCCTGATAGGGCAACTTTCTGTCAAGGAGGCTTCCTGGACTCTCGTCCTTGCCCCCAGCAGCCAGACATGGCTGTGCCAGGTGCCTCACCACCACCCAGGATGCCTTGGGCACCAGGAACATGAACTCTGAAACCGCCATCTCTCTGAGGTCTAGCCTTGAATGGATCATCGCTCAGAACGCTCCTCCTGCAGCCTGGATCCCTGGGTAGTTCCTCCACAGGGGGAGGTTTCCCTGTGACATTCTCGCTGAACACTGTCCTACTCTCCCCTCATCACCATCATGGCAGAGGCTCTGCCTGTCTTGTTCACCACTGGATTCCCAGGACCTAGAACAAGACAGGGGCTCCAAAATCAAGAACCACCTGCTTGGGTCAGGTCCTCCCACCCCCTATGCCATCAGTACCTGAACTCACCTTCACTTCACAGAGTACATCTCTGCATGAAAAAAAAAAAAAAAAAAAAAAAAGCCCATAAACAAAGTCAGACAAACGAAAAATGGAGGAAACATTTATACACAAGACAAAATGCTAATTCCTTTAATATTTTATAAGGCAGTAAGAAAAATACCTTTGTTCATATTCTTTATTCAATTGGAAAGAAATGAAATTTACAAAAAGGAAAAATAAACATTTTTATATCTGTGAAAAGATGCTTAACCTCACTTCAAACAAAAGAAAAATCAATTAAACAGGGAGCTGTGTCCCTCAGACTGGTTTAGACCAAATAGGATATATTTAGGAGAGATCTACTTGCAAGTGTTTGCAAGAATGGGTAAGGAGATTCATTCCAGTATTGTTTGGAGTTATAAAGGACCAGACAGTAACGATTTTAGGCTTGAGACCCATAGGGGTTCACTGCTAAAAAAGAAAGAAAGAAAGAAAGAAAGAAAGAAAGAAAGAAAGAAAGAAAGAAAGAAAGAAAGAAAAGAAAGAAAGAAAGAAAGAGAGAGGGCCAGATTTGGCCAGCAGGCCACAGCAACCAACCCGTGGTTTAGATGAACAAAAGACTAGGAAAGACTAGGAAAGATCTTTTTTTTTTTTTTTTTAATGTTTGTTTATTTTTGAGGGAGTGTGAGTGGGGGAGGGACGGGGAGGGGGGACAGAGGATCCCAAGTGGGTTCTGTGCTGATAACAGGGAGCCCAATGCAGGGCTCCAACTCATAAACCACGAGATCATGACCTGAGCTGAAGTCGGCTGCTCAACCGACTAAGCCACCCAGGAGCCCTAAGACTAGGAAATCTCTTGATGCCAATACTAGAGGAATGCCTAATCACATATCACATATCCCTAGGATGGAATACACGTGCAGAAGAGACGTGCTTATCAGTTGCCTTCATGTGCATTTTGAAAAGAAAATATACATTTACATCCTGTGTACCCTAGAATTCTCTGGGACGATACAGAAGAGCTACCCCGTGAAGAAAACCAAGTCTAAGGGAGCCAAGGCTGGAAAGACAATTTTCACAGGATACCCCACTGCTCTGTCTGAAATGCATTCATAAGTACATTTTAAATTAAAAAAAAAAAAATAACCCTCCATCCCCCAAATAAAAATGTTCCCTGAAACAAAGGGATTCGTGGTAAAGGAAGTTCGGTCCATGCAGGGTTAAGCAGAGTTAACGTGTCTTTGCTGCAGGATTTTGGGTATGTGGGGGTGTAGCCTTTAATATACCACTGTGCCTCGTGAATCCTGAGGAGGACACTGTATGTGGTACTTCCCACGCTTATTGCAGGACCACAGAGAACCTCTGGGGGCCAGTATTCCGTGGAATAGATGCTGAGAATCACCACCTCCAGCAGCAAGCACAGATGCCTTTACACTCACTATTCTCTGCCCCACGCCCCCACTCTGTGCCTCGGTCTTTCTTGAAGTACGTTCCTCAGGTCACTTATCTTGTGAGATGCTCCGTGGTCAAATATTCTTGGGAAACAGTGTTCTGCCTAAGTGGATGACAAGTCATTGCTCACGCTTCTTACAGATTTTACTACTTCTCTGTCTTCACTCACACACCACCCCTTCCGTCTGGACTGCGCTTTATTTTAACCCGTTTCTACCTGCCAAAGTTTAAGTCATCCGTCAAGGCTTGGGTCTTATGCTTTCTGCACTATGATGAAGGCTTCTTGGATCCTGGCAAAATTCTACAGATGCCTGACAAGTGTCCCCAGACACTTATTGAAAGAAAGTAATTGCTGAGTGCAATAGAGGAATGACTGAGGGAGGGAAGAGGGAGGGATAGAGTGGAAAATTAAACTAAGAGGGGTGATTGTGCTCAGGTCAATAATGGGTGATGCAGTAGTTTGTTATACATGTGTCCACAATCCTATTCGTTATGGGTGGTGCAGGCAGAACTTCCACTCTGGAGGTCTGACTGCAGGTCCCAAAGCAGCCTGCTGGCCTGATCTTGGGCAGTCCCAGGGACAGGTGGAGAAGTCCCTCTCTCCTAAGCTCTCCCTCACGCTGGGCTGAGGGAGACACAGAATCCAAAGCAGGCTCCAGGCTCTGCTCGAACTCACGAGCCGGGAAACCATGCCCTGGGCCAAAGTCAGACGCTTAACCAACTGAGCCACCCAGGCGCCCCTCCCCTGAATTGTTTTGACCAAAGAACCTTGTGGGGGTCTGCAGAAATTGAGCCGCCCACACTCCCCACCCAGCCTCTACAGCTCACTGGACACCCCAACGCTGGCCTCTCTCAGGGAGGTGGTGTGAGGGTGGACCTGCATGGGGATCCAGAACAGAAAGAGGCCAACTGACTTGTTTATCCTGATAAGCAATTTCCTCTGGAACCTTCAGCAAATTGCCTACCCTCTTTGAACTTCATTTTCCCTAACTCTACAATGAGTGTGTCTACCTCACTGGTTTCTTAAGAGTATTAAGTTCAAGTAGATGAAAGTACCTGGCATAGTAGGCACTTAGCAGTAGTTTCTTTCTCCCTTCTTCCCCAGTGCAGGTTCCAGGCTGCTAGAGAGACTATTGTTTAGTTTTCAATTGTGTGGTGCCAGGACACTGAATGGAGGAGGATAAATTGGGATGGATGGGAAGGCAGCTGTGGCCCAGTCTACACCAAATATAGGTATGCAAATTTCAAAGCATCCTCACCCCCAGGGAAAGCTTCTACGAGCCTTTCCCTTTCAAGGCTTGCTTGTATCATTCTGCTTATAACTAGCTGGTATTCTCATCAGTCTCCCTCTCACCCCACTGACACCGCACAGATGTGGGTCCCCCTCAGAGCAGATGCTCAAGATGACTCAGCTATGTGCCCAACCCCCCAGGCTTGGCACAGAGTGGGTTCACCAGATGGAATAGTGGGAAAGGCTGGTCTCTGCTGCTGCCCCTGAAGGTCCCTTAGAGAACAGTTTTACATACTGCCCAGAGGTGCCAAGCTCTTGGCCAGAGTGAGCAGGCACTGGGAGCCCAGGCAAGGAGAGGGGATGAGGTGACAAGAGGCAGGGATGGACAGAACTGGAGAAGGAACAGGCCACTTTGTGATCTGCCCTTGGGCATTCATTTACTAAACTCAATGAACAGATATTAAGTGCCTAGTGCTTCCCAGGCTCTTTGCACATCTGGCTTGGGGTACTGCGGTGTGTTGGTCAACAGTAGTGTGGACCTGGCTCTATATGCATTCTTGGGCAAGTTGCTCAATGTCTCTGAGCTTCGATGATACCATCAGTGATATGGACGTTATACTCTGTTTCACAATGTTGTTCTATGAATTATGTGAGTTTATTTATGTAAATTGCTTGACACAATTCTGCTACATTAACTGTTTGCTGATATAATTGTTAAGATAATTCTCACTCAATCCTGTATGGTCAGAGCTAGAGTTCAGGCAGATCTTGTAGCCAGGCCAGCAATCCAGTTCCTTCGTCTCAGTGCTAAGAAAATGGGCCAGAGAAGACACAGGCAGAGCAGGAACAGATCCCTGGCCAAGGGACTTTGCAGGACTTTCTTTCCATCTAAGCTGTTGTTTTTCCCTGAGTTTAGAGCCTGCAGAACAGGCGTGTATGCTGATTCGCCAAGTACTCCTCCGGGGAAAGTGGTATGTGGAGCTGGGGCGCAGTTTGCACATAACTATGCAATAAAGGCAACTTCCTGGACTCACAGCTGAGGATGTACTTAAGGTGCCGTCCATTGCTGGGCCTGCAACGTGCTGCTCCGAGCACCTCCTCTCTCTTGTTGTTCCTTCTGAGTTACAGCCCGACCCAAGAGAGCTCACTGCGTCACCCCAGGACATTCTCTTACTGGCTTTTGAGGCAGTAATAATGACACAAATGTCTTTGTAAAATTTTCCACTGTTTCCAGTGTGCTATCATCTTCTTGATTTCATTTGATCTCCATCACATTAAAAATTTTTTTTAATTAAGTTTGTTTTGAGACAGAGAGAGAGAGAGACAGAGTGTGAGTGGGGGGAGGGGCAGAGAGAGCAGGAGACCCAGAATCCAAAGCAGGCTCCAGGCTCTGAGTTGTCAAAGCAGAGACGGATGCAGTGCTCGAACCCACAAGCTGTGAGATCATGATCTGGGCCAAAGTCAGATGCTTAACCAACTGAGCCACCCAGGCGCCCCTCCATCACATTTTTTTTTAACAGATGGAGAAACTGGGGCACAAGGAGTTAACTCACTTATTTGAGGTCCTAGTTCTGGTCACCAAATATATTCACAAAGTCTAGTGCTTATTCAACTCCTTAACATCTGACACTTACTGGGTGCTTCCTGAAAGCCAGTTTCCACTCGAAATTCTCTACCTAAATTAAGTCCTAGTAAACCTCACAACCACCCCATGTGGCAGAAACCATTACTATTCTCCCCCAGAGGACGCAGGTCAGGTAACTGACCCAAGGATACACAGCTGGCAGGTGGCAGAGCCAGGGTTCAAATCCAGATAGCTGGGCTCCACAATCAATATTCCTAATCTCTGTGTCAGGATTTCATACCCTCATGCTATGGACATTTGGGGCCAGAAAGTCCTTTGTTCTGGGGGGGCGGGGGGTTGTCCTACGCATTGATGGATGTTCATCTGCACACTAGATGCCAGTAGCTCCCTCTCCACACCAGCTGTGACAACCAAAAATGCCTAACATTGCCCAATGTCACTTGATGGTTAAAATCTCCCCTGGCTGAGAACCACTGCTCTGTTATACTATCCTAAAATGACAATATATAGGTTTGTGGGGTTTTCTTAACTATGGCAACCCCTAATTTTAGACAAAATATGTTCTACAGATCTCTTTCCAAAATGAATCAACATTCGGATTCAAATAACCTTAACTGCTCATCTCCTATGCCCAGGCAATTTATAGACCATTTAAAAAATGAATTGATGCTTAGGGAAATCAAGCGACTTGCCCGGAATGATAAAGTTAGTATGTGGCAGAACAGGAACGCGAATATTGGTCTCAAGGTCCACATGATGAACTTTTTTTGGTAGTATTTATTCTGAAGTGACATATTTAGTATTTTCTCAATTCTAAGATACACTTTTTCCCCACAACTTAATGGTTTTGAAACCGAGATGCAACTTAAAACCAATGTGTGTTTACAGTGGAGACACTTTTTTATTCCCCTAAAAGCTGCTATTTAATTGAAAGTGTATCTCATAACTAATAGCCTCTCAGAACTGAGAGCTGAAGGCTGCGAGCTGTGAGCGTGGGAGGCGCTGATGGAGTCAGATGGGAAGGGAAGAGACAGAGCAGTGGTCCTCCCTGTCTGGAAGGACTCCTGGGCTGCTGCCCCAGCTGTCTGCCTGAACTCTGCATCTTTCCCTGCTGACCTCTGTTCCGCCCTTGGGACCTACCCATACCACACTGCTCCAAGAAGTCTCTGCAGGTCCTTTGGTGTGAAGCTCATCCTTTCTTAATTTCATCTGGAAGCATTTTTGCATCAGAGCATTTCAGTAACATGATCGCATATGTAACCGACTAAATACTTTGTCCTTAATCATGGAGATATTCGCATCCCGCTTCACAGATGAGAAGACTGAGGCCCAGGGAGGGGCAGCAACCTGCCTAACCTCTCTCTTAAGGGCACAGAAGAGAAGTGGGTCTCCAGGGTCTTCACGTTATCAATACCTCCTGCTTGTTCTGGGGCAGTTAACCATAACCAGCACTCAGGTGAGCCAAGTCTTCCCTTGGACAAAGTAGCATTCCAAGCTGTGGTGAGGATTGCCCAGACTGCGCAATAAACAGAGTGACATCTGAAGTCAGTGAGGTAAAGTGGTTACCGCTCCCAAGCAGCAGCACTGGCTGGCTGTCCTCACACCAAACCTCTGCTCTGTACTGCTGGTCTGGCCAGCTCTGCCCCTGCTCTCATTCGGGTGCTTCCAGGTCCCAGCCAGGCCCGCCTTCACTCTCACCAGCAGGAAAGGGATAGCAGTCTCGTCCAGGCCTCCCCAGAGGAATGGGTACCCACATCCCTGCTCTCACTGATGTCACAGAGGTTGTGGTCTGGCCCCTCTGGCATAGCCCACCAATGCTCTAACTTTTCTAGAGCTGGACTCAGATCCCTCATCTAACACAGGGATGTGCAAAGAACCTTCCCCAAACACCAGACTCCGAATCACAGGGCCACAGAGCTAGAGGAGACATGAGTTGAGTCCCAGTGGTGCTGTATTTTGGCCAGTCGGCTGGGGATGACACCACCAATCTCACAGGTTGTGGGAAGACTGAAAGGACAGGTCTGCAAAGACCCTGGGGGCACTCTCACGTGCTGTGGGCAGGGGAGGCAGTTTGAGGCTAGCTGCATAGTGTTTTGCAAAGACACAGGCTCTGGCTTTAGACAGACACGGACCATGTGACTGCAGGCAAATAGTTTCCTTGAAATTCAGTTCTCTCATGGGGATAATTTATCAGCCTCATCAAAATGTGAGTCTTAAATGAGATTATGTACATAATGTATCTCACACAGTGCCTGGCATACAGGAGGCACCCAATAAATATTAAGTTCCTTCTTAAGTGTAAGTGTCATTATATGAAGCATAGCAGAAACCATTACTTTAATTCTATTATTTAAGCATACTGATAATCTCCTACTACAGGTAGAGACTTTAACCTCAAATGAGCACTGAGATTGCTAATGATTTTAAAGCACCAGCAGCCCCCTTTGTGTTTAGTCATCTATTACCCAGGGAGACTGCAAAGCTGGAAAAGGAATTGCAGCCCAGAGGAAAATGCCACTACAAAACGGAGGCAATTTAAAAGTGCACATCTCTCCCTCCCTACCGTTCTAGGTCTGCTCCCCTTCTCTATAAGAAGGCTGGAGCCAAGACACAAACAGGTACTAAAGAGGGCAATGAAAATTATATGGGTTGTGGTTTGAGAAGGGAAGGAAGAGAAGAAAAAACTAGGCAGAAACTACTTGACTTGGAAAGGAAGGGGTAAGACGGGTGATAAATAAGAGGGTATTATATGGCAGAGGAGGGTGGTGAGTCCCATGCCAAGGTCATTATTGTGGCAGGCCTGGGGGGAACCAAAGGGATCACGTCTCAAGACTTGGAACACTTTGGAAGAAAGACTATACAAATCACAGATGTTATTAATTATGATTAACAGTGACCAATGTGGGGTTTGCTTTTTAGTTCAACTGTGCTCTCGCATTTTCTAAACATGCCCAGAAACTGCAGGCCGAACTCTGCCATATTCATCTGTGCACCTATGAAGGACTCTACTCCTGTGGCAATTCACACAGGAAAGAGGCCCAGGCTCTTAGCATCTCTTGGAGTATGCCCTGACCAGGGGATGACGGCTAATCCTAAGCAGGAATTTCAAAGGTTTTCAGAGACTGGACAGCTCCATATGCCTTTCCATCCTCAGCTCCAGCTGCTTTCCTCCGCTCAGCCCTCCAGCCACTCTGAATTTCCCGCTGATACTAGAACACATCATCTGGCCATTCACTCAAATACAAAGCACCTATTGCATGCCACGCACCGTTTAGGGCACTGGGACACAACTGCGGTGAACACAAGGTCTCAGCCCTCAGAGAACTTACACACTAGAATGCAAGACTGATCATTTCTAGTAAAGGGAGACTAGTTTTGAAAGGGGAGGCAGAGAAAACTTCTCTGTGGAGATAATATTTAAGCAAAGATCAAAATGATGCAAAAGTGAACTAGAAGCTAACTGGGTTAAACAGCCTTCACAGCATAGCAAGTATAAAGGTCTTGAACGAGCTTCTCTGAATGGGCTTGGTGAGTGGGAGAAACCAAAACGAAACTATGTCGGCAGCGTGAACAAGAACCAGAGTAGGAGATGCCAGAGGTTGGCAGAGGACCAGATCACGTACATCCAGTCCCAGTTGGAGCTTGGATTCTGGTCTAAGACCACTGGAAGGCCCTGAGAAGAGGAGGTCCAGGATCACTCTGGCTAGTAGCTGTAACACAAACTTGGAGGGAGAGAGAGAGAGAGAGCTGATGGTGGTTTGAACTACAGTGGCAACAGCAGAGGTGGTTAAGAAGTAACTGGGGGCAAGAGGCGAGGGTGCACTAGTGGCGCTTGAGCTGGACCTTAAGAATCAGCAGCCTAACAACTTGCCCCCAGTGTCAGTATCTTATCTTTGTAGCAAAAATGCCTGGCACAATGCCTGGCATGATGTATGTTAAAAGCAACTGTAAAAGTAGTAACAAACCCTCTGCAAGAAAAATGTTTTCACGTAAATGATTTTGAAATTCAAATGTTCTTTTCCAGAATGCTACTTAATCTTTTCTGAGATAGGAAAAATATACACATTATAGAAAATTTGGAAAACAGTAGATGCCAAAGAAAAATTCGTAATTCCTCATACGCCCACCACCAAGAGTTAATCGTTAGTATTTTGATGTACTTTTCTCTAAGTCTTTTCACATATTTTCACACATTTTTTAAAAGGTGGATACTTCTACTCTGAGGAGCAACCCAGTCTACCAGAATCAGCTGGTGTTTGAATCCCACTCCACCACTGAATGGCCTTGGACAAGTCACTTTGGCACCCATGAAATGAGGACAGCAACACCTACTGCATCAGATTATGGTGAAGCTAAATGTATGATGCATACAAAGTACCTAAGATGATATTTGGTACATAGTAAGTGCTCAATACCTAGTAGCTGCTCTCATTAAAACGAAGCCCAAATCCCACAAAATGCAATCATAAGGAAAGCTTTCAACATTTTTTTTTTTTTTTTAGGAAAAAGGCTTTGTAAACCCATAATCCAACCACATGTACTCTTCTAAAGAAAAATAATCACACCAAGAATAGGAATTTGCCAAATAAGATGTAAGCAATACCAAATATTTTTTAAATCAAAATTTTATAGTAACACGAACTAACCCCAGATCCTGGCCTGCTTAATAAATCTCCTATAAAGCTGACATACTTATAGGATTACTGTTTACATTAGTAACAGCTTAAAGGGTGGACACTGCTCACCTGCCAAGAAATGATTCTCTCAGGCTCTCCATCTTATGTCTGTGTGGCATGGCAGACCACAACACTGTAGGAACACTTCTGTTCTCCCTTGGCCTCTGCCACCACTGAGGGCATCATCCAGAGCAAGATGCCCTGTCCAGTCCTCTGTAAAATGAGAGTTTGTCTATATAGTTTCCCAAACTCCTTCCGGCTCTAAAACTCTACTGCCATGTAGATTTTAACAGTTTAACATGTGTGATACTGGTTTGAGGAAGAAGTACTTTCTTCATCAGATATCTTGAAAGCCTGAAATAGGATACTGAATATCACAATGATTATCTACTGTTTTTTTGAGGGGAAATGAAGAACCTAACAGTTGACCTCTGAACAGCATAGGTTTGAACACAGGTCCACTTACAAGTGGATTATCTTCAATAAGTATATTGGGAAATTTTTTTGGAGATTTGAGGCAATTTGAAAAAATTCATTGATGAACTGCATAGCCTAGAAATACCAAAAAGATAAGATAAAGTTAGGTATTATTGTAAGAATAAAGTACATAACAACATATAACATACAAAATATGTGTTAATCAACTATGTTATCAGTAAGGCTTCTGGTCGATAGGAGGCTACTGGTTAAGTTTTTGAAGAGCCTAAAGTTATACACAATTTTCAGCTGTGCAGGGGAGCCAGTGCCCCTAATCCCTGAGTTGTTCAAGGGTCAACTGTATATATATATTTCTAATACTAAGATAACAACTCACATTTTCACTGAGAAGCGAGGGACTAATCTAAAAACATTTAGAGTCATGTAGTCCCATGTACACACAATTTTCAAAGGTGGGTCTACTATTAACAAATGTCAATTTCTCAGCGGCTCCAAACCTATTCCAACTGGACTTACTGGCAATTGTTGGTGAAGTTGGCTTAGTTTTATATACCATTATCAATCCAAGGAGGCAATATGTGGGAAAACAAACATTAGTGTGTTTATAGGTTGCTGCAAAGGCTGTTCCCTACTGTCTTCTCTTAGCCTCAAACAGGGAGACATGTAGAAACCACACAGGTTCTCACAGGGCTTACATTTAATAGAAGAGCCAGGCAAGCCTGGGAGCACATGTAAGGGTCACTTGACTCAGATTTCAGGGACCAGAAGCCTCCAGAAAAGTGTCATCTAAGCGGAGTCTGAAGAGCGAACAGCAAGGGTGTGAGGGTGATGACCAGAGACGAGAACAGGTCTCACACCTTTAACTCCAAGTGTACCTGGGGCATTACCTCCTCCAGTCGGCTCCACTCACACCGTGGATTTTCCTCTAGCTAGAGTGACCATAAGTCCTGGTTTGCTCTGGAGAGTCCCGGTTTATCTGGCATAACTATTAAAAGTGCCTCCTTATACTCTCAAAAGTGCTCTGGATGGGATGATCAATTATACCAATACCCTACCTTTAGCCTAGTTCCTGGCAGATCCTGACTTGCAGGTCTGGCTTCCCCAGGTGACTCAGCTGACCGAAGTATGGGATCAATCTTATTTACCTTTGCATCCAAGGCATGGGGTCCACTTCATTCATCTTTGTATCCATGACACCTAGCCTCATGCCTGGGGCTAAAAAGATTGACCACTACAGGCATTCAAGACAGTATTTGAAAATTAACATGAAAAGCAAACTATAAGAGACAACAAATTAGATTTGTAAATCTTTACATCACGCTGAAATCCTCGTTCAAATGTTCACTAGCCACATAATCTTCTAATCCTTAGGTTTTCACCTGAAAAAAAGGGGGGATAATATTACCTTTTTCACAGGTTGGGTAAGTTTAAAGTGCTTCAGCACAGCACTGGCATAGGACGAACAGTTAGCAACAGCTGCCACAGACAAGGACTACTGATCCTCCTGCGGCCACAACCGTTTTGCCGTAAGAAAATCAAACCAACACCTAATGACCAACCAGTAGGGGCTCAGGAAGTGTGCACTAAATGAATGCTTGGTCTCATGCTAGGTGCTGGCTGCAGACCAGATTCTTGGATTGCAAAATGCATTAATCAAAATTACAATTTATAAGTCACAGGATTTGAGTCCCCTCAGTCCAGTTTAAATAACAATTATAAAAAGCCCACCTCACATCCAGAAGAAAAATAGAACACAGCAGCACTATCTGGCTATATCTTAGATAATAACAGCACTTAAAACCTCGTCCTTGTTACAACTGCCCTCTCTTAAAAATTATTCTTCTATAAGCATGCCAACTTAGATATCTGGGTCCATCTCTACCTTTTTGAACTGTCAGCCTCCCACGTTTTATGTGATTAATGTATATACAGAAAACTAGAAAGGCTTCAAATTGAGTCAATAGTCGTTTTCTTGATCCCCCCACCCCCATTACAATATCCTCTTTGCAACAGATCCTTGTTGAACATTTGGAATGAATTAAGACTTTAAATTTCCAGATGTTTAAACTACTACTGTAAATTCAAACTCATTAAAAAGGGCAGATTTACTACCTCTACTTAGTTTTGAAGTCTGTTGTTCACCCTGTCCAAATAATTTACGAAACCAAATACAGTGGCAGGTAGTGTATTCTATTTATATAGTATTCATGGTGAGAAATAAAGGGCATTTAAAAAAGTCTGGAAACTAACTGCCATTTTAACCAACCTATAGATCACACTTATTGTTGTTTCTAAGCTAGTAATTGTTTCCTGAAACCGATCTAGTAGAGATTTTTATGCTAATCTGTACTAAAAATTACTTTGCTTTTTCTGGCCACAAAAAGCTGGCTACAGAGGAGCATTTGATTACAGCAAGAAGACAGCTGCACCCACTCTTGTGAAATAAATGGACCTGGATCTACAGTCCTTTGTGGTAGTGTCTTGGCAGCCAAACAAAGGTGGCAGCATTTCTACACCCAGTTTGTGAAGTCTCAGAAGTTTCAGGCTTTTTTTTTTTTTTTTTTTTTTTTTTTGCAAAGAACCCATGTTGACTATAATGAGCACATTCTAGAGATGCTGTGCTGAAAGCTGGCAATGGATAAAGCAGGAACATAAAAGAAGCCTATTCCTAAAGCAAATATTTCTTTTATAAACCATAAGAATGAAGTGACTTTCATAATCAATTTTAAGATTGAAGGATTGAGATATCTGGCTATGGCAACTTATTAGCTATATAATTTGGGGCAATTCATTTACCTCTGTGAGCTTGACTGCTCAACCGAAAAATGGGGATAATAAGTTGCTTTTTTCAGAGAACTTGATGATATAGTCACGGTGCTCTGTAAGCTCTAAGGTATCATATAAATATTAATAAACACTGCAAGTACAACTTTCCTGCTTTATGAATCACTCACTTTCAATAGCACTTAAAAAGTAGCTGTCCCTAAAATTATACAAAACTAGATCCAATTAAGTCACTGCAGAGGAACTGGCCTCAAGAAGGGTCTCTTTCAACTCAATTACTATTTATCTCAGGGGTTTTGTTAAGAATTAAGTAAAAATGACACAAAATTACTAATAAAGTGTTTGCTCTCATTTTTCAAGTAACACATCCTAGGTTAGGCTTCAACTGTGTTAACTTTTTTTCTTTCCCAAAAAATGTGAGTGGACGTGTCAAAAGCAAAAATTCTTCCAGTTAGATTAGCTGAATCTTAAATCTAAATCTATGTTCTGGCATATTTTGCCAACTGTTTAAATACAGCATTTTTTTAAAAACTGCACATGCTTTTATAGATGGCCTGTCTTCTTTACTTTTAATTTTAATAAATTCGATTCACTTAACCCTGTAAAGTGTGTTTATGTATAGTTACAAGTAAGTACAACTGTACTTCTGTAACTTGTACTTGCAACTCAAGACTGCAAGCGCCAGCAAGTGAGAAAGCGCAGCCCTTAAGCCTGGCACACAGTCGGCATTCATCTGATATTTGTGGAATATTCATATTAATTCATAAGTGGTCACAACACCCACAACTTTCTATCTAATCTTGCGAAAATGACAATCCCAGTTTTATGTGACCCAATGACTCCATCTATCTTCAAAGACCCAGAGTTTGTAAAAATGCACTTAATAAATTAGGGTTTGGGGGCTTTCACTACAGTCCCAAATTAATTTAGAGAATATACAGATTATAAAAACAAATGATGGGCACCTTAAAAGCTTGACCAATGCTTGTTGCATGGCTGTTTTGCATACATGATTATGGCAGACTGCAAACAGGGCTGCATTTTGCAGCTTGTCTTTTCAGGATGAGGAGCCGATTTCCTCACGCCTTGAATCTGGGCCAGCCTCATGACCTCCTGTGACCAAAAGAATGTGGTGAAAGTGATGTTCTGTGAGTTCTTGAGCTCAGGCTTTGAAGCTCCTGCCTTTGCCTCCTTGGTACGGAGACCACTATGCCCTAAGCCCAAGGTAAAAGACCACATGGAGAGGACCAGCTGTTCCACCCAGCCCCCAGCCAATCTGCCAGCAGAATGCAGAGTACCCACATGACACTAGCAAAAGAACCACTCAACCAAGCCACAAAACTGAGGAACGAGATGAACTGGTTTTTTTAAGCGGCTAAGTTTTGGGATGTTGCCAAGCAGCCACAGGTAACTGATGATAAATTATCTACCCTTCATGGCATAACTATAAATAAGTGTGGTTTTTATTTTTATTATTTTTTTAAGTTTTTATTTAAGTAAATCTCTATACCCAAAGTGGGGCTTGAACTCACAACCCCAAGATCAAGAGTTGCGTGCTCTTTCGACTGAGCCAGCCAAGCGCCCCACGAATGTGGTTTTTATAGTTGAGGAAACATACCCAGGTTAAAAAATCTACCAAGGTCACACCACTCTGAAATATCCTAAGGACTAGAAGCAGGTATTAGAAGGCCGGCTCTGTTTCCTTCATTGTCATCCTGCCATCATGAACCTGATCAATTCTTTCTGCCAAAGACAGAGGCACCTCTTAGAGCTCTGACTATAAGATAAACTCTGTTATCTTTTTTATAACCTGCATGAGTAATGTGTCCTGCTTTGACACATCCACCAGCCTTGTCCACGACAGGCAAATGCACTTCCAGCTATCATTAAGACCTGCACTCTGCAAACGCACCCCGTTCCGTTTTCTGAAACTCAAATATAACACTAAGGTATCCCAACATAATCCAATGACATCTCTGCAATTATATTCACGTGTTTACATTTTAGCCATCAACAATTACACAAACTCTGAAAATTTGTAACAGGGTCATACAGCATATAATATTAAAAAACATCAGTTAGATGAACCTTATTATTTAGTTATTAAAGAACCTTTTATATACCCCAAGTAGTAAGCCATATACCACCACCCCCCAAAAAAAACAAACCAAAAACCTACATTCTTCAATTGTGAAGGAGATATTTTTGAAAAAACAATTTACCACAAGAATGTTTTGTCCCCACCAAAAATAATGTGCCTGAACTTTAAACAAAATTCACATTTTATTTAGGTTGAAATAAACTATACAAAATTGATTTTCTTCACCAAAAATAACAGTAATATTTTCTGTATTATTCCTAGGTAAACCACAAAACACTTATTTTTGTAGGTTTTCCAGGTTTTGTTCAGAAATCAAGACGAGGCAGTAGATACAGTCATGGAAAAAGACAGAGGAAAACAGACAAATCAGTTGTCAGTATCCACGGCCTCTGATCCTGTCTTGACCATGAAACAGAGGTGTTCAACAAATACCTGCTAAAAAGCTTATGAAGATGTAGGCTCAACAAAGGAATGTAAACAGCAACAACCCAATGTGGACCGACAATGGCAGGCTAGCCCATTCAAACTCTAACTGTAACTTGTTCCTTTAAGTTCGTTTGATAAAGACAAAATCTACACTGAAATCCTTGCAAGCTCACATGTTTTCCATTCTCTCTCTCTCTCTCTAGGTGTCTGATAACTCCCTTAAATCTCCATTGCAGATTTTTAACATACTTAACACTCCAGGTCACTCATGAGCTTCACTGTAACATTTTATAAAATATATTCCTTTCTCCCACACCTCTTCCAAATCTATTTCTTCTAAGAACTGATAACTCAATACCCGACAACTGGATCCAGTGATAATAAATGTTATGTCTAAAATGACTTAACTAAAACAATTCCAAAGTGCCATTAGCAGAGATCCCACAGAAATGTAATGTGGCACTTTCAACGCTATCTTCTGGAAGAACAGTTATGTCTCCAAAGCATAAGAGTTCAAACGGGGGCCATTTAAATAGGCAGATTATCAATGGCTAATGTACTCAATGAGAGGTCGACAGGTCAAGATATTCAGTGATTAAGTGGCCTACGTATACCTGACAGCTTTTCCGTAAGATGTTTTCAAATTTCTTACAGATTTTTCCAAATATCAAACATAAGAGAAAGCCTACTTTAAAAGTCTCCTAGGTATTTTCAATGGTTTCTGAGTTATCTGTAGGAAGCTCTGACTTAGTTGTATAGAGTTTGATATAGGTGTCCACCATTAAATCCAGATCATGTTTTATATCAAAATTTATGTTAAGCAAAGCCAAGTTACTTGACCTTTGGTCTGTCAAAGTGTTCCTCAGGTATGCTTTGAGACGCTTTCGCCCATTTTCATAGCGTTCATTCTCAACCTTCATCACAGGAAGAATGCATAGGACTTTCAGCAATGCATAAACATTAGGAAAAAACTTGATGTCTGGCAGATGCAGGGCTTCATAAATGGTGGATGGAAGCTCTATATCTTTCCCTCTGTGTTTCCACTTGATTCTCCAACAATGCAGCTCAGCTGAGAGTGTGTCTGGGTTGGGTAAGTCACTCCTGTACATGTCAGCATGGTGCTCCTCCGATGTATTAAATTTGAGCTGTCCCATGACAGAGGGCACCAGAGATAAGCATTTAAGAGCTTTGAGGTGCTGTTCTGAGAATATATCTTTCAGTTCCTGAATAATGTGTTCCACTGTTGGGACACTTAGAGTTTCTTTATAGTAACTCTCGGAAGTTAGCTGAGATTCCAGGTTACCTTGCTGGGCTCTGCGGAACTTCCCAGGGAGCTTCATCTGAATATCAAGTTTAGTCGCCAAATTTGTGGCTTCTTCAAACCAAAATTCATGATAAACTTCGATATTTTCCATCACTTCATTCAGTGAATGCAGTACTGCAGTCAAGCTACTGGCTGCAAAGAAGACATCGGAGGTTTGCCCCTGGAGATTTTTCCCAAAGGCTCTTGTAAAAGATAGAACATTTTTAAGAACAACAATGGTAACGACGAAATCAAAATCTGTTACCGCACTACAGAGTACAAACGCTCGGCCAGCTATATAGTTATTCCATCTAATGCTTGTGTCACTATTTATACCATCTAAACATAAAACAAGTGCTTGTAGGAGGTCCACTAAAATTTCAAAAGCATCGTGCCTACCTGTCCACTGAGAATGGCAAATTTCCTTGAGTTCTTTACCCTTTTCCTCATTGTTCTGAAAGAGGACAGAAATGACATTGTCAAGCTCTAAAAGCAGTTGTGGAGATCGATGGAAGAAAGAACAGACTTCCTCAATGGTTCCTAATGCAACAGATACTCCCACAACAGGCACGGATTTTGCCAACCACATATTTAAGGCACAGGAAGAGCAAAGTGTGTAGACAGCTTGGGGATATTTCTCTAAAAGCCTAGAAGCAACAACTTTCATCTTGGAAGAAAATCCACTGGACACAATGTAAGCCTGGCCACGACAATACTCCATGTTCAATCCCCACTTCTCAGTTATCGTGGTGTGAAATTTCACAGCCAAAATTTCTGCATCAGCTTCATAAGGCAAGAAGCCCACAAATTCCTCTCTCAGGTTATGAGACTCATCAACAAACCTCACCAGCACAGGCAAGTGCTCTTCTCCTGCTATGTCCACTACGTCGTCAGTGATGATGGAAAAGAAGTGGGAGTCTCTCACTTCCCTGAGGGTTTCCTCCCGAATGCAGCTCTCACAGATCTCTAGCATCTGCTTCTGCTGTGTTTTCGAGCAGAACAATGTGTTAACTGCTGTTGTCTCAAAGCGCTTTCTCAGAACCTCTTCACCAGAATTTATCCGGCACTCCAGGAGTGCTTGAAAGTTATCCGGGGTAAAGAGACCCTCTGGGAGTCCATCAGTTTCATGCCCATCCAGAGGGATGTTTTGTTTTCCCATTAGAATTAAAATTTCAAATAAAGATTTTAAGTATTCTTTGTTTTCTTTCTCTTCAAGTGTTAGAGGTAAAATGTCTTCATCCTGTTCTTCACCCCCTTCTTCTGCACTGGGGTTCTGAGCATTGCTGTTGTTTATTTCTTTATGTTTTTGTTCCTGTTCAGAAGTTTCATCAACTGGAAAACAAAGAATCAATTTTATAAACAGGCTCATGAGGAATGATACAAACAAAAAAAATCATGTTTTTGATTGGTTAAATATTTAAATTCAGGAGCTCATCCATTCAACATTCACAACGTACCTACTGGACCACAGACTAGGATACAGAGGTTAAAATAAGACACACTCTAGTGGAGACAAAAACTGTATACAGAGATTTTAATCCTACACGTAAATGTTATATATGAGAGAGGAACGATTTCTTACAAACTTAACAAGGCACGTCACATAAAACACGTCCAGACCAGTAACGGTCCATGCCCTCAGGAAAAAGAGGAAGAGAACTAATATTTATTGAAGCACTGTGTTGGCATTTTATATGTATCACATTACTCCCTCTATAGGCAGGTGCTATCAATCCCGCTTGACAATTGAGGAAAGTAAATAATTGCCCAAGGTCACAGATGTAGTTAAAAGGATGAAGGTGAAATTCAAATCCAAACCTGTCTGGTTCCAAGGTCCATGCTAATGCAATTTCTATGAAATCATTAAGCTACACTTTAATATGGGAGATGAGAATTATATAAGCCAACATAACATAAGGTATATTGACGCAATTTTTAGGGCAAATAATAGACTACTAGAAGTATTAGCCAAATCTCTTTGTACGTGGATTGAAAAACTGAGCCTCTGAGGTTAGTGTCCTGCCCAAAGTCATATACACAACCTTGCAAGTCCCTGTGGTCCCCTCTAGGTTCATTTTCTAATCATCATAGGATATTAGAAGCTCTAACAACAAAATGAGTATAATTCTCCAAATCAGGCACCCTGTTTCAAGCTACTCTACTTCTGCGCAGAATACATCTCCCTCCTTTGCCTGACTCCCTCAGGACTACTGTCAGGATTAAATGAACTAAGTAAAGCACCTAAAGACTTAGCATAAACAGTTATGTTAATAAAAATAATATTAATAATAGCACAGTAGGAGGAGGAGACCGAGAAGGAGGAAAAATAGTAGTAATAGACAAAAACAAAAACAACTAGTCCTCATCCTTTGGTGACACAGGTCAGGCATCAGCACCTGCAGAAAGGCTACTGTGACTCCTACTCTCTATTAGGCTAAGTGTCCTCAAAGCACTTTTCCTTAAACATTTATCAAGAACTTATGATGCACCACACATCGGGTGGACAAAGATTCTGCTCTTGTCCTTTACTGATGCCTTTCCTTCCCTCCATGGGGACACTGTGTGCCTGCCACCCCACCACACACCAAGAGCACAGCTAGTAGGGAAGCGGCCAAGTACATGGCACAGTAGCACTCAATCAAGAAACTAAACTAAGACTTCTGTCTCACAGACAATTCCAGACCACAGGAAAATGCCTGCCACACTCTTACATCACTCTCACGGTAGGTTTTGGACATAAAACATATTTATTTGTCCTTACCAGGTCAAGGCCTTTTTAAAAGGCATTCAGAAGTTCAGTCATTAACACTATCACTTACTTTTTTTCTGTTTCAGTGTCCTGATTTCATCTTCACTCTAAGTGACAAGAAAAAAGAAGAAAAAAAAAAAAAAAACACCTTTAAGAAAACTGAACTCTAGCACATCACTGTAGACTCATAAGTAAAAAGCATACTGTGACTCAAATTTAATTCCTTCAAAAGCATAAATTCCTTACAATGAATACATTCTTCAAACATAGAAATGACAGAAAAACCAGAAAAATAATTTACTAATGATTCCAAGCTCATAATAAAATACTAGAGGAGACAGGGTGCCTGGGTGCTTCACTCCGTTAAGCATCCTACTCTTGATTTTGGCTCAAGTCATGCTCTCCGGGTTCGTGCGCCAGCTCCATGCTGAGAGCACAGATTCTCTCTCTCCCTGCCCTCCCCGCTTTCTCACTTTCTCAAAATAAATAAATAAATTTTATTTAAGTTTTTTTAAAAACACTGAGGAGAAAGAATACATCGCTTAACTTACTTTATACTTAAATCAACTTTGGGTTACAAGCGTTTGAAAGCTAATAAAAGGCATGAAAGTACAGGATGGTGCTTGGCGTCAAATCCAAGGGGTCACAAATCATGTCCCCTCCAATTTGTTCCTGGGGGATGCCACGTAAGAGAGAGTTGCTGGATCCCAGAACCTAACACAAAAGCTGTGAGACAGCAGAAAGTAACACAGTACCAGTATGGAAGAGAAATGGATGCATACAGCATAGAAGGCCAAGTACATGCAGGATTAAACTGAGGAAGAACTTTCCAGTTATATCCTTTCTCTTCCTCTAACCCACTGCAATGCTTAAACCACAAACCACCCCATTACTATTCAGGAGCAGGCAAGGAGCACTACCAGTGACAGCTTGAGTTAGAAGGGTACCTGCTAGGCAGCATAGGAACATGATACTGATAACAAGAAACATCAGCAGGCTAGCCAATCTAGAACATTCCCTCCTTATCCCATGAGCTACAGTTACAAGGATGGCAAACCTATAAGAGTATGTCTGCATTAAGGTATCTGAGGTTCCCAAGGGGCAGAATACAGGGAAATGGTAGCTGGAGGATGGGAAGTGGCTGAGCTCCTCACTCCTGGTACGTAGGGCTAAGAAGAGAGCTGATGTGGAAAACTACAGTGGTGTGTCACCATTCATCTAGGAGACATCCCAGAAAAACAAATAAATAAATAGAGGGAAAGAAATGTATGAAGAAATAAAAACTGAGGATTTCTCAGAACTTAAAGGTGTCAGTCTGGATAACTAAAAAACCATCTAGACACAGGTTAGCAAAATTAAAAATGTCAAATATAAAGAAAAAATACTAAAGACTTTGAGGGAGAAAAGCAAATCATCTAAAAAGTAACAAGAATTAGGCTAACATCAGACTTCAATAGAAATAACAAATGCAAAAACTAGAAAGAATCAATATCACACAGACTACATATATACTCCATGAATTATTAGTAACTTAATATTACAAAATAAAAGCTACAAAAAATGGTTTTAAAAAATAAACCCATGCCTGGAAACTAAAAACAAAAATAACCCTATGTTAAAGGAACAGGGGAATTTACAAAACACTCCTGACTAATCAACAAAAGCACTACACGTCTATAATTATGGGATACAGCTAAAACACACTTAGACATTTACAACTGTGAATACATACAAATATGAGCTAAACATTCAAGAAGTCAGAAAAAGAGCCAAAAAATAAATCTCTCAAATCAAGATGAAACCAAATAAATCACAGTGCAACAATCATTGATAATACTAACTGATTTCCTTGCAAACAATATTAAAATAATTTTAAGATCAGGGATGCCTGGGTGGTTCAGTCAGTTAGGCGTCCGACTTTGATTCAGGTCATGATCTTACAGTTCATGGGTTCGAGCCCGTGTCTGGCTCTGTGCTGACAGTTCAGAACCTGGAGCCTGCTTCGGATTCCGTGTCTCCCCCTGCCTCTCCCCTGCTAGTTCTCTCTCCCTCCCTCCGTCATTCTCTCTCTAAAAAACAAACATTAAAAAACATTTTTTTAAATAATCTTAGGGTCAGAAAAACACAAGCACTCCAAAATCCTATATGCAGTTCTTAAAAACAAATGAAATACAAGAGAAAACCAATAAATGAATCAAAATTGCAAACAAAATATTCCCTCACCCACCCCAAGCACTCTGATGGTTTTATGGTTTAACTTTCATGAGCAGAGAGTATATACCTTATACAAGTTTTTCCAGAAAATCTGAGAGAAAAGGAAAACTATCCAACTAATTTTATAAGGCTAATAGAACCCTGACATCATTAACTGGATAAGAGGAGTACAATGAAAGAAAATTACAGGACAACACTTATAAATGCAAAATCCTAAATAAAATATCAACCAACTAAATCAAACAAAGGAAGAGAGATAATGCAATCAGTTAGGGTTCATCACAGGAATGCAAAGATGGTTCAACACCATAAATCCATCAGCTATTCACTACATTAAAAAAAAACTGAATTTTTCTACTCAATAGATGCAGTTAAAGCTTTTGGTAAGTTCAACAAGTTATGATAAAAATTCGGAATATGAGGACTAAAAGGGAATGAAAGGAATTTCCTTAACTTGATAAAAACAGTATCAGGGGCACCTGGGTGGCTCAGTCAGTTGAGTGTCAGACTCTTGATTTTGGCTGAGGTCATTATCCCAGTGTCATGGGATTGAGCCCTGTATTGGGTTCCATGTTGAGCAAAGAGACTGCTTAAGACTCTCTCTGCCCTTCTCCTCACTAACACACACTGTCTCAAATAAAAGAAACCCAAAAAACCCTCTTTAACAGTATCAGCAACAAACATCACACTTAATGCAACAAGGCAAGCATATCATCTGTGACATTACTGGGACTGTTCAACACAGCACTTCTCAGGATCCTGACTAAACAGTAACACAAGCAACAGAAAAAATTAAAATTATGAGGATTAGAGGAAGCAAATTTGTCCTTATTTGGAGATGATAAAATCAACTTCATAGAAAACTCCAAAAACTAGTAGGAATTAACCAAAATTAGTTCTTCAAAATTGCTGGAAACAATCTCAACCAGAATATATAACCTATACCAACAAAAACCATAATGTATTTAGGAAGTAATTTAAGGAATGTACACATTGTTCTCTTTTAAAAAACTGCAGCAAAAACCCTAAAGTTTTTTCAAATTTTTGACTTTCTGCACTCCTTAAAGTATGTTAATAGTGTATTCAAAGAACTAGTATTTAGTCTGGTCAATGGCTGCTGTTACCTGAAAGCTATTTTTTCCTGTTTATGGGTGGGACCAATTAATATTTTAAGATGTTAATCCAAAGCATTTGTGTTGAAAATCCCAATGCAATTTCTAGAAGAACTGGACGAAAGAATTCTCAAATTCATATGGCGGAATAAAGGTCCACAAGTAGCTAAGACAATTTTGAAAAAGAAGAGTTAAGAAACCACTGTATTTGCAAGTAAGATAAATTATAAAGCCATGGTAATAAAAGCAGTACATATGTGGTACTGTTGTGAACGGTGGTACATATGTGAACAAACACATTTTCCAATAAACAGAACAGAACTCCCAGAAACACTGTGCATATATGGAAACTTGGTATATGACAGGGGTGGCACCTTAAAACCAGTGAAGGAAAGGACAGATTAAAAGACCATATTGAGAAAACTGATTCTCTATAAGGAGAAAAATAAAATTAGATCTCTACTGAACACCATACGTACGAAGCCCAAATGGATCAAAGGTCTAAATATGAAAGGTAAACAAAGAAAAAATGAGGAAAATGAGATAAATGTTGTCTTAAAAAAGCACACAGTAGGTAGACTAAAATGACAAATATTAAATACATTAACATGGATACCAAAAGGAGGGGGAGAAAATGGGAATGGTAATAGTGGAAGGAAGAGAAAAACTAATCAACAAAATAAGGGTCTTGCTGGTGGCAATGATGGCAGAAAGTCATGGACTGAAGAGCCTTGATTAATTTAATTTTGTTCACCTAATATCAACAAAAAGTGGTAGGTTTCAATTATTAGAACTAAAGGGTATCAAAGGAACATGAAAACATGCATAAATGATGCCATAAACAGAGATTTAAAAGCTTTTTCTAACCCTGTTAGTACTTAATAGTGACGGAACCATTATCTCTAGGTAAAAGTATCCATGTCTTAACTTTCATACTTTCCCTTTCTTTATCCCTTTGTCCTGAATTCTGGAAATATCCCTCAGTTCCACTTTCCTCACTACAAAAGAAAAGGTAGTGTTTTGTTTTGTTCCCAGGAAGGGAATGTGCTAGTGGCCTATAATTAACAGCACACTTTGGCCCAGGTCAATGAGTATCAACTGGCTAAATTTGAGAACAATTTTCCAATTTAAACACTAATCATCTTACATCCATCCTTCTTCAATAATAACCACAGCATTTATTTCCCATGTTACCTTCGGAAATAGAGAGTAACTTGGGTTCAATTTTAAGATGAATGCATCTATATTTGATTTCACAGTATTATGGGGGGTGGGAAAGCCAAAAGCACATTTGACATACCAATTCTTTTATTCGTTTTCTGTGTCTACTATGTGGATTGTTCAAATGACTGGTAAGATCAAATATTGTTGGTATTGCATTATCTCGAAGAACTGTCCTATAAGGACTCTGAAAAAGAAAAATGTGTTAATTCAGAGACAGTCCTTAAGAATGTATTACACATAAAGAAAATGCTATGTTAATGACTTCCCCAGTACTCCTTCAACTCCAGCTCTAAAGTGTAGAGACTTGCAGAATGATGATGTCCGTCCAGATCAGGTATTATTTCTAACTCTTTTTGTTTTTGCCCTTCTGGCAATCTTACTACTTTACATTAAGGAACAAAGTTCATGGTAAGCATAAAAAATAAGATATATTTGCATTTTGCATATATATTTCTAATTCATCCTCCCAGCTACTTCACTGTTTAGCTCTTCCATGAGCCCACCAAATCTACAGCAGGCACAAGAGTTTCTCAATCTATCCCTTTCTATGTTCTTAATTCTTCCCTACTTTCCCCGTGGTTCTATCCACTTTTCACTATTATTACTGAGAAGTATCAAGGTACGATGGACTGGTGGGACCCAGGAGACCTAGGAACTAGTCCAAATTCTACCAGTTACTCACTGTGAGATCCTAGCCAAATACTTTCCCTTTCTGGGCCTCAGTTGCCTCTTCTGAATAAATTTCTAGTGTTGAACTAGACCATATTTCCCAAATTGAAATTATTCACATACTAATGATAACACTTGCATACCACCATCTGCACTCTCACATAATCCACTGACTTTTTAAGTCAGCATTGTCTTAAGCAATAAAAACTATAAAATAATGATTTTCATGAGCTATATTTTTAACACACATTGTGAAATTCCTAAAATAAAAACTGATTCATGTGCCACTTGAATTCATTTATACCATGATATATATAATCATATTTCTGCAAACACTAAACTAGGTATTTCTAAATTTCTAATTCTAATGTTCTTATCACTGAAGGATGACCATTCTCTATCCTAATTCCCGTTAACCTAATCCAACCTGGCTAGACGCTAGATGCATACTTAGATGTTGACAATCTTCAGCAGCCAACCCAGAGGTCGGGTAGGGACAAGAATTTTATTAACAGGAAGAGTAACAGATAAATAACTGCATATGTTCACCCCAGCTAGTCAAAGAAACAACGTCTTTTAATTTCTTCACAGATCTGCACTGATAAAGACAAAATACTCTTCTTTTTAAAAAGCTTTCTTGGGCACACCTGAGTGGCTCAGTCGGTTAAGCGTCCGACTCTTGATTTCGACTCAGGTCATGATCTCACAGTTCATGAGTTTGAGCCCTGGGTCAAGCTCTGTGCGGACAGTGCAGAGCCTGCTTGGGATTCTCTTTCCCCCTGCCTTTCCTCCCAAGCCCCTCACCTCTCTCTCTCAAAATAAATAAACTTTAAGAAAAAATAAAAGAAATAAAAAGCTTTCTTGGGAGCAGCAATTATTTCAAAGCTGATTATTAAAGCATGTTCAAAGTATATGCCAAACAAAAATAACAACTCCTATCTATATTTTTTCATCCAGAGAAGGAAGATTAGGATGATATGAAGAAAAAAATATATAACTAAAGGGAACACACTATCTCAAGTTTTATCTAAAGAGTTGTTAAACACATTTGGGAAGTATTTCTATTCAGATTCATTTTCTAGATCACCCCCATGCCTCATAAAAAACAAAAAGAAAATCTATTTCTCAATGCCACTCAGCTTCTAGTGCTGGGCCAATTATCCTGAGTCTATTAGGAAGTCTGAATCAGAGATTGATCAGTGACACAATCACTGAAGGGAGCAAAAACTGTACTATACCCCAAACATCTCATCTTTCCCACTTAGCAAACATGTCACAACAGACACAAACATATACAGTCCACTCTTGATATCTTACCAATTATTAAATAAGGAGGGATAAAACATTCCTAATGAATTTCTTAAATTCACATCAATTTGCTACAAACCAAATTACAGACGGAAAAACAGAACACGAATTAAAAACATGTTACTTTTTAGAAATATTTATTTATAAGTACGCATTCCAAAAAGAGCTATTTTCAATTTATGTGCAGGATAGTTTTAATTCAGTATCAAGATTTAATCTTCAACTGCTGAATTAAGGTTTGAGCATAAAGCAGTGACCTTACTCTAGCATCAAGGATAGTATCTGGCTTCAGTGGAACTAGCCATGAATGTTTACTGATGAGACCTTCAATGCCAAACTAATGAAGTCAAAACTCTCAAACATTTAGATACAGATATCATGTGTAGAGAGAACATTTTCTCGCATTTGCATTAAATTATTCAAGATTTAAGAATCTTGTGGAAATTTAAAAAGCAAAAATAGCTCATCTTTCTGTCCTATGCTCTGACTAAACAAGAATATGAGTGAACTACAATTTTACATGTCTCACAACAATCTTATTGGAATTATGTAATTAAGAGACCATATTTATTATTAAATAAAAATGCATTATGGCTTGTGTATTTAAAATAATAATTTGGGATATTTTTACTTAATGTCAAGAACATAAAAGTAGTTTGCCTTTTAAACATACAAAATCCCCTATTTTGGTTGATCATTATTACCCTCTTAACAAAACAAGGCAAAAATATCCCTCAAATATTTGTGATTAAACTGTTGAACCGGAATTGGCTCACCTCCCAATGACTTCACAAGTATCTGCTTCAATTAATTTTGAGAAATAAAATAACCCAATCATTCTTTAGTTTTCTGATGCCTCTGCAAAATGTATCTGAAAAAAATATCAAAATAAATTGCTGCATAACAATATATAGTGTATCTTCAAATCAAGTTTATGTCTATCCCAATATCTGAGATGATACATTAGTTACACCTAAATAAGAAGATATTATTTAACAAAACTGTCTCCCTAGTTTAAGTGTTTCAAATCCGCTTCATTTCAATCAAATCTGCCCTGTTTGTCTAAGTCATAGCAATAACAGAATCACAGAGGGTTAAAAATCTTAGATTTCAGAAATTATCTGGTTTAATCTTCTTATTAGAATTCGGGACCCAGAAGGGAAAGTGACCTGGCCAAATTCACATAGTTAACAGAAGTAAGCTTGAGAGATCCAGGTTTGATACGAAATTGCAAATTATTGAAAGAAATTATTTTTCACATTAATTATACAATTTTCTTCTTATTGTAACTTGCACATAAAAATTAAGGGTTGGTTCTACCAGTACATACAAAAACATGAAAACAAAGAGCTCCATTTCTTGATAAAGATTTCACTCATATAAAAAGCTCTGGAGAATCTGCTCCAAATAAAAACACAAACTTTACCTTAAACAAACACTTTTATAATCATCTAAAATTTTCTTTAAAAAATTAAAAATAAAAAAATGAAATTTTCTGAAGGCTGCATAAGAAATGTAAAAAGGGCAACCTCTGTTGAGTAGTAATGGGGCATCAGAAACAGAGGGGTTAAAAAAAATATCAGGCTTTTAAGAACAAATTAGATACTATTCAGCTCCAAATTTGTCTTCATCTTAAAAAAAAAAAAAAAAAAAGTGGCAGGATATAAGAATACACTCCAACATTAACAGATACATATTTACACTGCCAACCAGATACTGAGTGAATGAGAGAGAGAGAAAACAAAAAAACCCCAAGCCCTTCTATTACTTACAGTTCTGCAGATCATAGAGGTCTCAAAGTGTTTGGCACATAATCGATAATGTTTATTTAGCTGATCAGGTGTTTTATCTTCTAAGTCTGCTCTCCTGCAATTCTCCACCCACTTCTGGCACCTATAAATAAAACCAAAATAAAACCAATTATGAAATATGAGCTCACCGTTTAAATTTCAGTATTCAGGGGCACCTGGGTGGCTCAGTCGGTTGAGCGTCCGACTTCAGCTCAGGTCATGATCTCGTGATTCGTGGGTTCGAGCCCCAAGTCAGGCTCTGTGCTGACAGCTCAGAGCCTGGAGCCTGCTGAGGATTCTGTGTCTCCCTCTCTCTCTTACCCTCCCCTGCTCATGCTCTGTCTCTCTCTCTCAAAAATAAACATGAAAAAAATCTTTTTTAAATAAATAAATAAATTTTAGTATTCAAATAAATATTATGGACAATGGATTCCTGCTCCCTTCTACCTGCAGAACATGATGTAATTTGGAGAAGATGATTGAAAACAAAATGAGAGCTGGAAGAAACCTTAGAAATCATTTAATACATTCAATTATAGGCAAGATTAAGAAATAACTTGCTCAGAGTCATGTACAAAATCAGCAGCAAACTAGAACTTAAACCTGAGTCTTTCAATTCTCAGCACATCCTAGTACCAGAGAGGAAATCAATTATCAGTAGTTCAAGCAAAAGTTGCACAACCATGAAATCAACAGCCTAACACACTCCCTCGGGACTTCAACTTAAATAAGCTTATGAAACAACAATGTCATTGCAAAAAATTAGTAAATAGATGTTTTATAAATAATTACAGTTTCTTACAGGAGCATGACGCCTGTGTTAATTTGCCTTATTATGAACATAATTTATTATCTACAATATGTACAGACTGTAAGATATGTAGATTGTAAGCTCCAGGACTGCAGGGATTATTCCTATACAATCTAGCACACAGAAGGTGTTGAAGATAATGAACAGACCAAGTCCATGCCCTCTTGGTACCTACATATCTGCAGAAAAAGAAAAACAACAATGATGCATAGTAAGCACTTGCTATGAGCTAGACACTGTTCTATGTCCTTTCCAAAAGGGGTACATTATCCCCCTTATGCAGATGAAGAAATGAAGGCACAGAAATATGAAGTAATTTGCTAAAGGTTACAACTAGATCTTTCTTTCCTTTATTTCTCAAGTTTCTAGGAATAAAAATTCTGTCACAAAGAGTCACAAATCTGAAAACACATTCATTTTATAATCACATCATAGTATATTATGTCTTAACATTACAGTTCACACCTACACACACACACACACACACACACACACACTGATACTTAATTCCCTCCACTCTGAATATGTAAAACCATGGTGAAATGTTGATTATCTAACTGAAACTAAAATCACACCTAAATAGTATAGCTTCTCATTCAACCAAGTATTATTGCACAGCAATGATGCCTAAGATGTCCATATTTTAATATTTTGCACAGTTGTGCAATATGATTTCATAAACTTTCATCTTTCAACATCCAAATACTTAGTATAAAAACTGTCTTACTATAAAATAATTTGCCATACTGTTACAGCTGTTTTTTAATTCTTACATCTCTGAAGACCTTCCATGCAGAATACTACTGTCTGTATGATCTCTGAACTAAGTTGAGACAGCTTTCCTATACCACAAGCACTCAGATTCAATCAAGAATACATTGGGCAGAAAGCCCGATCAATTACATCTTGTCTTCCACATCAAATACCAAGAAGTAAATCTAGTATATGTGCTGCCAAAATGAGCACACCAAGAAGTAAATCTAGTGAAAGATGTGCAAGACCTGTAACAAAAAAAAAAAAATTTTAAGTTTATTTATTTATTTTGAGAGAGAGAGAGTGGGCACGAGTGGGAGGGGAGAGGCAGGAGAGAGAGAGAGAGAAAGGAGGGGAGGGGAGGGGAGGGGAGGGAAGGGAAGAGGGAATCCCAAGCAGGCTCTGAGCTGTCAGAGCAGAGCCCAATGTAGAGCTTGAACTCACGAACCATGAGATCATGACCTGAGCCAAAACCAAAAGTGGGACGCTTAACCAACTGAGCCACCTAGATGCCCCTAACTGAAAAGATTTTTTAAATAACTTAAATAAATGATAAATTCATGGATTAGTACACTGAATTCTAAATATATCAATCTTCCCTAAATTGATTTACTGATTCAATACAATCAAAATCCCAACAAGTTCTTTTGTGCATGTCTCTTTGAATGTCTGTGTGTGTGTGTGTGTGTGTGTGTGTGTGTGTGAGTGAGAGAGTGAGAGAGTGAGAGAGAGAGAGAGAGAGAGAGAGAGAGAAATGGCAATTCTAAAACTTTTTATACAGAAATTCAAAGGACTAAGAATAGTTAAGATAACTGTGAGAAAAAAAGTTGAAAGACTTACACTATCAGATATTAAGATTTATTATAAAGCTTAGTAAGACAGTGTGGTATTGGGACAAGGATAAAACAATGAAACAAAATGGAGAGCTACGGACACTTAAGACTAAGGTAGCACTGCACAGCAGCAAAGACAAAATTTTTTTGTTTTGTTTTGTTTTTACAACAAATAGCATTGAGTCAGGGCACCTGAGTATCTCAGTTGGTTAAGTGTCCAACTCTTGATTTCAGCTGAGATCATGATCTCACAGTCTGTGAGATCCAGCCCCACATCAAGCTTCATGCTGACAATGTGGAGCCTGCTTGGGATTCTCTCTCCCTCTCTTTCTCAAAATAAACTTTAAAAAAATATTTAATAGTGCTGAGTAAATTCAATAGTCATATGAAAAAAATTAATCTGACCCCTACTTCTGTATCATATACACAAAAATAAATACCAAGTAGACTGCAGATCTAACTATGGAAGTAAAACAATAAGCTGCTAAAAGATAACACAGGAGATTATCTCCATTACCTTGGCCAAGACAAAGATAATTTAAAGAAGGCAACAGAAAGCACAAACTCTAAACCAAAAGATGAATTAATTTGGCTACTTTATTACTTTTTTAAATATTTATTTATTTATTTATTTTTGAGAGAGAGAGACAGAGAGAGAGAGAGAGCAAGCATAAGCAAGGGAGGGGCAAAGAGAGGGAGACATAGAATCTGAGGCAGGCTCCAAGCTGTCAGCACAGAGCCCAATGCGGGGCCCAAACTCATGAACAGTGAGATCATGACCTGAGCCAGAGACAGACACTTAACCGACTGAGCCACCTAGGCCTCCCTAATTTGTCTACTTTAAAGTTAATAACTTTTCTTCATTAAAAGAAGCCATTTAAGAGCGAAATGGCAACCTACAAAATGGAAGAAGGTATCTGTAATACGTATATCCAACAACAGACTCATATCCAAACTATATCTTTACAACTCCTGCAAATAAATTTGACAACCCAATATAAAAATGGGCAAGAAACTTGGAAAAGTAACTTACAATAAAAAGGTTATCCAGATCGGGGTGCCTGGGTGGCTCAATTGCTTAAGTGACTGACTCTGGATTTCGGGTCAGGTTGTGATCTCACAGTTCATGGGTTCAAGCCCCGTATCAGGCTCTGAGCTGACAGCACGATGCCTGCTTTGGATTCTGTCTCCCTCTCTCTCTGCCCCTCCCTTGTCCCCCCAAATAAACAAACATTAAAAAAAGTTGGTTACCCAGATGGCCAATACACACGAAAAAAATGTTCATGGAAAAAAAAGGGCTCAATCTCATCAGGGAAATACTAATAAAAACCATTAACGAAATATTACTACATACCTGCAAAAATGACTACAATGCAAAAGAGATAATACCAAAGATTGATAAGAAAGTGAAAAAACTTTGCCTGTCAACAGTAAAGAGCATAAACTGTAGTATACTATTGTATACAGAATACTATTCAGCAATGAAAATGAATGAACTAGCTAGATCGCACAAACATAATGCTGAGCAAAATAAGCCAGGAGTACATGCCATGATTCCTTTTATATAAAGTTCAAGAATAGACAAAACTTGAGGTGCCTGGCTGGCTCAGTTGGAAGAGCATGTGACTCTTGTGAGTTCAAGCCCCATGTTGGGTATAGAGATTACATACATACATACATACATACATACATACATACATACATAAGAAAGAAATCAGATGCCATTTAAAAAAAAAAAAAAAAAGAACAGGCAAAACTCACCTATGGTGATTATGCAGGAAAAAACTTAATATAGCAGGCCCAAGACTGCTATCTTCATAAAGGCCTGCTTGTAAGGATGGCCTTTTGGCTTGTGCCTGGAAATCTGGCTAACAAGCAGTTCCCTACACTGACATAAAACTTTCCCTAACTGATAAGGTGGCTCATTGTGCTTAGACTGTGCAAACAATATGATTCATACTGAACATCTGCCTTCCTTCTGGGAGTCTAGAATTTTAGTACATGCTACGCAGAGTGTGTCTATGTGACCAGATCCCAATAAAAACTTTAGGCACTGGATCTCTAATGGGTTTCTCTGGGTAGAAACATGTTCTATATCTCAAACATTACCTGGGTATTCATTTTATAAAAATTCATCAAATTCTGGGGCACCTGGGTGGCTCAGTTGGTTAAACTACCGACCTGATTTCGACTCAGGTCATGATCTCATGATTCGTCAGTTTGAGCCCCGCATCAGGGCTGCACTGTTAGTGCAGAACCTGCTTGGGATCCTCTGTCTCCCTCTCTATCTCAAAAATAAATAAACATTTTAAAAAATTCATCACGTTCCAGTCTACTAATTTTGCACTTTCTATATATGTCATATATCAATAAAAGATTCCTTCACTCTGTCCCTTATTCTTAGTAACCAACTAACCTAATTGTGTCAAGTCAGACAGTGACTCTGACTAGGGAGAGTGGGATAATGACTTAGAGAGCCTCAGAGGAGAGAGAATTTGGGATATTAGTTTTATATATACATATATATATGTACATATATATAGTTACATATAGATATATATAATTATATAGTTTATATATATATAACTATATATATATATAGAGAGATATATATATAATTATATATATAGATACATATACACGTATATAAATCTGGGTGAAAGTTTCATGGACATGTCACTCTGAAAATCCAATAAGCCACACACTTATGATTTGGTGATCATCTGTGTACATGTGTTTTACACCAATTAAGTTATTAAAGTTTTTGTGACAATTTACATATATACATGTATGTACATGCATATGTTTGTGTATACACACAAACGTACACACACACACACTCTAATATGCTTTTAGGCACATATATAATTATTTCTCAAATTTACCACTGTCTCCCCTTCCCTAGATCTCCCTGTCACTGTTCATGCACTCCAGACTCCATAGCCTTTTCCCTTAGCAAGTGAAGTGACTCTCCAAATCCATCTAACTTCCAAACTGGTCTTTTACCTTTCTCTACCTAACACCTTCTCCATGCTGAGAGTAAATGTTTTAAAGTTTTGGGTTTTTTTTGTTTTTTGTTTTTTTTTTAAGTTTATTTTGAGAGACAGCATGAGTGGGGGAGGGGCAGAGAGAGAGAGAATCCCAAGCAGGCTCCACACTGTCAGCAAAGAGCCAGATGTGGGGTATGAATTCACAAATGGTGAGATCATGACCCGAGCTGAAATCAAGAGTCAGACACTTGGGGGCGCCTGGGTGGTTCAATCAGTTAAGCGTCTGACTTCGGCTCAGGGCATGATTTCATGGTTCGTGGGTTCAAGCCCTGCATTGGGCTCTGGCTAGACAGCTCAGAGCCTGGAGCCTGCTTTGGATTCTGTCTCTCCCCCCGGCTCTCTCTGCCCCTCCCCTGCTCACACTCTGTCTCTCTCTCTCAAAAAACAAATAATAAACATTTTTAAAAATTAGAAAAAAAAAAGAGAGAGACACTTAACCAACTGAGCCCCAGGCAACCCTGCTGAGTAAACGTTTTAAAGAGCCAATTTCAGAATGTCTTTCCTGCTTAAGATCCTTTAGTGGCTTCTCATGACTCTTAGGATAAAGAAACAATTCCTTACCTGTCATAAGACCCTGAACAATTTGGACCTTGTCTACCTTTCAATCTTCTTATCAAACCACTCTTCTACTCTCTGCCTCTTTACATGCCTTACTTCAGTTCCATGAATGCACTGTGATTACTTCTAGGGTTGTTCCCCATGCTGTTTATTCACCCTAGTATCTTCTTGTCTTTTTTCACTTCCCTGGCTAAGGAAAGCCTATGCAAAGATCAGCCTTCGGATCTTATCTTAAAGATCATTTCTTGAAGGAAACTTTTCTGATTCAGGTATGTATACATATGTGTATGAGTATGTACACACACACAAACAGGGAAGACTCCTCTTCCTCTCTGTATATGGTCTCTCAACATCCTGTATTTAACCTACTATATTACCATGAGCATAAACATGCCTTAGTATATCCCATCTAAATAATTCTTAACTTGGATCCTCTACATAGCAAAACTAGAGCCCATTTTCACTGTATCTCACATTCTTTCCTCAATCAATTCCAAGGAGGCTTCTGCTTTATCCCTTTTCCATTGAAACTGCTCAAGATTATGAATGACTTCCACCCTGCCAAATCCAATGGTCACTTTCTATCTTCATCTTAATCACCTTTTCAGTACTATTCAGCCTTTTTGTTTTTTTTATTTTCCCTTTGATAGTTCTCTACTAATGCAGCATTTCCAAAAACATATTTCAAGGAACACTAGTCAACTGTTTCATTAAAATTTAAAAAGTTTTGGGGTACCTGGGTGCCTTAGTCGGTTGAGTGACCAATACTTGGTTTCAACTCAGGTCATGATCTTATGGTTCTTAAGTTCAAGCCATGCACTGGGCTCTACTCCACAGTGCCTGCTTGGAATTCTCTCTCTCTCTCCCCCTCCCCCACTCATGCTATCTCTTAAAATAAACTAAAAAAGAAAGAAAGAAGAAAAAAAGAAAGAGAACTGCATTTTCCAAAACAAACAAAAAACATTTAGCCAAAAGAATGGCATTGTTTTCCATCTCTGCAAATCTTCTTAATGTCTATCTTAATCTGTTGTCACATGTGGTTTTGGCTGAAGTATATGAAGAAACTCTGGCCTCACACTGCTATGCAGTTAAAAAAGGTAATTAAAATGTTCCTCCCTTACCCATATTACTGTGAATGTTCTTTGATACTACACCAAAACTCCACAAGTGGTGGTTTCTTAAAGATGAGTTGCAATGTGGAATCTGAAACCAGACCAATGAGCTTTCTCACTCTATTACATTGAAATCCATCTTGGTGTATCTTACACTTTGACTAGAGCTTTTATCTGTGCATGTCTTTGTAAAATCACAAATTGGTCAATTTGGAAAATACCAATTCAGCGAGTTATGCAAACGACCACTATACAATTTATTTTAAGTCACATTTATCAATGTCACCACTCATCTCATTAGAAAAGCTTTAGAGAGTTGTCAAGCTCAAAGTGGTGCTTATAAACTCTCCAAAATTGTCATTTCTGCTTGAATTTCAATTGTTTCCCTTGAAGTGGCAGGCTTATCTCACTCATTTCCAAGAAAGGGCCTACAAACATTGGCATTTATATAATCATACTTAGAAAACACAACATACAACTTACTGAGCAATGACGTTACTATGTTATGTAGCCCCTCAGAAACCCCACTGCACACTCCTGAAAGAATGAGCAAGAAAAAGGCAAATAACATCAGTGTCATTATGAAATAGTTTTTTACTTTGTGGCACTCCTTCATGAGTGCCCAAAAAAACCACTCTTCTACATTTTACAAGGCAGAGTATATCAACTCTCAATTAACTTTGATTAAATTGCCATAAAAACCTTGGAAGACCTCGCCACCTCAGGGGTGAGTTAGAGCTAATTGCCTGAGAAGCAAAAAGAGGGCTTCAATTTCTCAGCTCACTGTAACAGAAGCATTTCATTAGCTCTCCTTGTACCTTCACCTAGTCTGGGGATGAGCCCCACTATGAGCTGCCCCCAGGTTCCTGCCAAGTCTTGGCATTAGTCAAGCCATCGTGGGGCAATCCAGATTTAGGCAGTTTAAAAAATTTTTAACTTTAGGGGAGCCTGGGTGGCTCAGTTGATTAAGCATCCGATTTCAGGTCAGGTCATGATCTCGTGGTTCATGGGTTCCAGCCACGTGTCGGGGTCTGTGTTGACAACTCAGAGCCTGGAGCCTGCTTTGGACTCTGTGTCTCTCTCTCTGTCCCCCCTCTGCTCACGCTCTGTCTCTCTCTCAAAATAAATAAACATTAAAAAAAAAAGTTTTTGATATGGCACAAAAACAGACACTCAGATCAATGGAACAGAATAGAGAACCCAGAAATGGACCCACAAACGTATGGCCAACTAATCTTTAACAAAGCAGGAAAGAATATCCAATGGAATAAAGACAGTCTCTTCAGCAAGTGGTGCTGGGAAAACTGGACAGCGACATGCAGAGGAATGAGCCTGGACCACTTTCTTACACCATACACAAAAATAAACTCAAAATGGATGAAAGACCTAAATATAAGACAGGAAGCCATCAAAATCCTTGAGGAGAAAGCAGGCAAAAACCTCTTTGATCTTGGCCACAGCAACTTCTTACTGAACATGTCTCTGGAGGCAAGGGAAACAAAAGCAAAAATGAACTACTGGGACCTCATCAAAGTAAAAATCTTCTGCACAGTGAAGGAAACAATCAGCAAAACTAAAAGGCAACCGACAGAATGGGAGAATATATTTGCAAACGACATATCAGATAAAGGGTTAGTATCCAAAGTCTATAAAGAACTTATCAAACTCAACACCCAAAAAAACAAATTATCCAGTGAAGAAATGGGCACAAGACATGAATAGACACTTCTCCAAAGAAGACATCCAGATGGCCAACCGACACATGAAAAAATGCTCCACATCATCCATCATCAGGGAAATACAAATCAAAACCACAATGAGATACCACCTCACACCTCTCAGAATGGCTAACATTAACAACTCAGGCAACAACAGATGTTGGCGAGGATGCAGAGAAAGAGGATCTCTTTTGCTGCTGGTGGGAATGCAAGCTAGTGCAGCCATTGTGGAAAACAGTATGAAGGTTCCTCAAAAAATTAAAAATAGAACTACCCTACGACCCAGCAATTGCACTACCAGGTATTTATCCAAGGGATACAGGTTTGCTCTTTCGAAGGGGCACATGCACCCCCATGTTTATAGCAGCACTATCAACAACAGCCAAAGCATGGAAAGAGTCCAAATGTCCAACGATGGATGAATGGATAAAGAAGACATGAGATATATATATACACACACACACACACACACACACACACACACACACATACACACATACACACACACAATGGAGTATTACTTGGCAATCAAAAAGAATGAAATCTTACCATTTGCAGCTACATGGATGGAACTAGGGGGTATTATGTTAAATGAAATTAGAGAAAGGCAAATATCATATGACTTCACTCATGTGAGGACTTTAAGACACAACAGATGAACATAAGGGAATGGAAGCAAAACTAATATAAAAACAGGGAGGGGGACAAAACATAAGAGACTCTTAAATATGGAGAACAAACAGAGGGTTACTGAAGAGTTGTGGGAGGGGGGATGGGCTAAATGGGTAAGGGGCATTAAGGAATCTACTCCTGAAATCACTGTTGCACTATATGCTAACTAATATGGATGTAAATTTAAAAAAATAAAATAACTTTTTGATAAATAAAATTTTAACTTTAATTTTAAATAATTTATGCTCTCCGTACCACCTGCCTAAGGTGAGTTGATTCAATTATTTTATAGCTAAAAAAAAATGCATAAGTAATGTGGATAAAAGGTACAGCATAGGAAATATAGTCAATGGTATTAGAACAGCACTGCAGGGTGACGGACGGTAGCTACAGCTGTGGGACCACAGTGTAATGTACAGACTTGTTGAATCACTAGGTTGTACACCTGAAACTAATGTTCAACACTGTGTCAACTATTAAAAAAAACTAAAATAAAAAAATAAAAAGCACATTAATGCCACTTTTTCTAAACCAATAAAAGGTACTATATTTTGAAATTCCACATTGTGCCCTTTATTAACTACACTTTTGAATTTTAAATTACTTCAAATAGCTGTTTATAAGAGTGTCCGTGGAATTTATAAATATAACAAATGGGAAACGGGCACCTGGCTGGCTCAGTCAGTGGAGCATGTGACTCTTGATCTCAGGGTTTTGAGTTTGAACCCCATGTTGGGTGTAGAGACTACTTAAAATAAAATCTTTTAAAAATAATAATAAAATAAAAAATAACAAAGTAACAAAAATAACAAATGGGAAATGTACTATTTAATAGCATTAAATATATTTATCTTTGGTGTTAGTTAACAATATTAACTTTTCAAGAATAGGTTAGCAATGTCACCTTTTATCAACCTTCTCTGACTCATTCACAGGAAAAAAACTAATTATAAATAACCTTAAAAATACTGTTAGTAATTTAATACACACTTCTGAAAACTACTTCTTTATTATAATTAACTCTGGGCACAGTAAAAAAGAAACTACCAAGTACAGAAGAATTTGAAATCCTTAGTATGGGAAGACTTGGTTTAGATAAAAAGTTAGGATCTTGATGACATTATGTCCACTAAAATAAGCCAGATATAGAGAACAATTATATGATTCCATTTCCATGAAGTACACAGAACACACAAAGACTGAAAATGGGATGAATGGGGGGGGGGGGGAGGGAGAGGAAAGGAGTTATTGCTTAACAGTTACAGTTTTTGCTTGGAGTAATGGAGAAAGCTTTGGAAATAGTAATTGCACAACACTGTGAATGTAATTAATGTCACTGAATTATACACTTAAAATGGCAAATTTTATGTTATGTATTTTACCAAATGTTTAAAAATTAATAATGTAATATATACTGAATAATATATAATATGCATTAAAATATAATGCATATTAAGAGTGCATTTAATATACATTTCAAATGGGTGGTATATGCATTATTATTATCTCAATAAGGATGTTAAAAGAGTTAAGAAAAGTTCATAATTTGGTCTTGAAATATTTAAAGGGCTCTGACACAGAAAAGGGCACAGAGTTGCTCAGCGTGACCCTGGGAATAAAACCAGATCTCCAAAGCATAAATTATAGGGAGGCATGTTTCCACTCAATACAAGGAAGAAACAGAGCCAAAGCTTTACAAAATCTATTTTTTAAAAAAATTTTTTAACATTTTATTTATTTTTGAAAGAGAGAGAGAGAGTGGGAGGGAGACAGAGCACAAGTGGGGGGGGGGAGAGGGAGGGAGGGAGAGAGGGAGAGAGGGAGAGAGGGAGAGACGGAGAGAGAGACAGACAGACAGAAACCGAAGCAGGCTCCAGGCTCTGAGCTGTCAGCACAGAGCCCAACGCGGGGCTCAAACTCAAAAACTGTGAGATCTTGACCTGAGCCGAAGCCAGACACTTAACCGACTGAGTCACCCAGGGGCCCCTTACAACATCTTAAATGTCCCTTCACAAAGCAGGAGGTGTTTCAACAAAGACCCCCCTGTCAGGCACGCACAGGGCCCCTAAAGGGTCCATAAATACCTTGATAGTGGAATGCAAAATTGTGTCTATGTCTTTTCTCCTGTAGTCTTTACCTTAGATTCTCAAAGGGGACCAATGGCACTAGATCTAAAAACTCCTTCTAAATTTGAGACTGTACACCCCTATACTCCCAAGGAGTGTAATGAAAAGAGCATTCTCCATAGTATATGGATACAAAAGATCTATGGTTCAGAATCAACTAGTGGCGCCCTCATTATGCAAATGAAATAAACTCTCAGGAATGCCCTTGGGCTACAATTTGGGTAAAAGGAAGATAATGCTTAATGGGGTAAGGCGCGGTCAGATTCGGATGCTCCTCTTCTCTGCTCCCATAAAACCCAACAGCTATTCCTCACTCTTTTGAGCTAGTTTTCCTCACCTGCCTGAACTTTAAATACCAGGAATGCCCCAAGGCTCAATCCTCAGACCTACTCCTTTACTAACCCCATAGCATGGCTTTAAATACCCTCTATAAACTCAGAACAACCCATATTTACAATCTCTAGTCTGAAAGTCTCTAAATTCCAGACTATCTTTTTATGGTTTTAGCTCTAAAATATTTAGGTTACTGATCTAAATATGGGCCATTCTGAGTTCGTTTCTGGATACGGTATGAAGAAAAACATCTATTCCTGCACATCAATCAAGCTTCTCAAACTTCACACGTCCCAAACCAACTTTTAATATGCCTCCTCCAAAGCTGCTCCTCCCAGTCTTCCACAGCTCAGTAAATGCTCAGGTTAAAAAAAGGAGGCATTCTTCCCCTTTTCTCTTACAACCTCCATTTAAACCATTTAACAAATCCTGTTGGCTTCACCTTCAAAATGTATCTCAAATACAACAGCTTACCACCTTCTCCTTTACTAACCTGGATTACTGCAATTGCCTTTAGCTGGTCTTCTTGCTCTCGCCTTTGCTTCCCTACAACCTATTTAACAAGTAGCCAGCCATCCTGTTTCAAGTAGTCTCTCTGCTCTAAACCCTTGGATGACTTCCTGTCTCAGAATAAATGCCATAGTGCTTTACATGGCCTACAATGGCCTACACAATTTGCCCCCACTATACAAATGCATACAGTTTTCTGGTCTCATTTTTTCCCTTCTCCCTCCTTCCTTAAACCAGCTCTACTGTCCATGTATTTCTGGCTGTACCTGTAACATGCATGCCCTGACTTCGCATTTACCGTTTCCACAGACTAGAAAGCTCTTCCCCTAGGTATCTGCATGGTTGGCCTGCTCACCTACTTCTAGTCTTTGCTCAAATTCTCCTTCTTAGTGAGACCTTCTTTGACCACCCTATTTAAAATAGCAATCGTGTCTCCCCTGCTACTCATTTCTCACCCCCCCCATTTGCCTTTTCTCCATAGTATTTATCACCATATAACATACTGTATTTACATATTTATTTGTCTACTTTCCTGCTAGAATGTAAACTTCATGAGAGCAGGGGCTTTGATTTGTTCACCTGTATACTCCCAATGCTCAGAGCAATGCCTAGCACACAGGAGGCCTTCAATAAATATTTGTGGAATAAATAGGGTGCTATATTATAATCGCCTTCTTCCGTATGTCTCGTAACAAGACTGTGAGCTTCCTGCAGGCAGCAACACTGTCTCATTCACATCTGAATTTCCAGCACCTAATACTAGTGCTCGGCACATAGTAAGTACTGGCTTGAAATGAACGAATGAACAAGAAGAGGCCAGAGAAAATTCTTCCGACTATCACAGTCCCTACTCTATCACTCTTTAAACGGACGCCAGAGCGTGTGGGTTAACTCAAGGAAGAGGTTTCAATACCAATTCCTACGCCTGTGGGCGTATCCCCCCCCACTCTACCCTCCGTTATCCCCATTATTAACCAAGTGAGACAATGAGTAACGGTCAGAGCCAGAATTTGAACCGTGAACAAGCCCGATGGAGGAAGTAACTGTGACTTGACGAGATCAAAGAAGGTGACTGGACTCTAAAAAGAAACACTGTCCCGGGGGTGGTGGCAAGAAGAAGGAAGGGCCCTGGGGTGACCACAACCGCAGAATCCAGGTCCCTCTTTTGACAGCTGAGGAAACTAAAGCCTAGAGAGGAAAGCGACCTGCCCGAGGTCACCCAGCAAGCTAACCAGGGCGAGAACCCGGCTCATCCCGCCCGCGCGCCGCCCTAGTTGCCTCTGGGTTCGGGTGGTGCCCTCGGCGCCGAGCCCCCGCTGGTGCACGTGCTCCGAGGTCCCCGGGCGCTCGCCGGCCGGCTGCTCCAGGCCCGTTCCCCACCTGGGACCGAGGCTGGGGTCGACGACCCGTGGCCCACTCCCCACGCAGCCCCGGAGCCGGCGGTTGGCAGTGCGCACCGCAGAGGTGGGCCCGGGCTGCCGGCTCGGCGCCCGCCGCTTACCTGGCCGGATCCCGCGGGAACCTGAAGAAGGCCAGGTCCGACTGCGTGCTCTTCCTCGTACAGTTGGGGGCAGCGCAGAAGTTCGGCATCGTCGCCCACCCGCCGGCCGGCCCAGCCCTCCCCTCCCCGCCTCCTCAGGGCAGCCCGCCCGCCCGTCGGGGCCGGGGAGGGGAGCCAGGCCGGCCGGCCGGCTCGGCAAGGCCGGCGCGCCGGGGGGAGGGGCGGCGGGCGAGAAGCCGCGAGGGGCAGGAGGGGCGCCGCGGTCCGAGGCCGGGCTGGGGACGCGGCTCCACAGTGCTGTGAGCGGCCGGGAGGATTTACCGCCGCCGCCGCCGCTGCCGCTGGTGCACCTCCCGCCCGCCCGGGACGCTGCCGCCTCCTTCCCACAATGCACCCTGGCGCCCGGGGGTGCCCTCTCTTCTCTCAGCCTTCCTCCCCCGCCCCCTCCTTTCCGCCGACTTCTCCGCAGGCGGGCACGCGCAAAGAAGCGCGCCGGCCGGGGTGTGGCGGGGCGGAGGCGAGGCCTGGCGCGGGCCGCCGCAGTGCGCCTGCGCACAACCTACCCCGCGAGGAGAGAGTAATGCGCATGCGGGCGTGTCTCCCGGGACTCTAGAGCGGGCGAGCCCCCGGCACTTTCGGTAGGTTTGGCTTGCGCGGGTTTTTGCAGATCTGGGGCGAGCTTGCACCTCGTATCGCCGGTGCATCTCTCCTTGCTTGCTTACGTTGCCACCACTTAGGCCTCTATTGCAGAAATCGCCATACACTCTTAAGGGCCGCAGAATCGGGAAGACCTTGCTGACTGATTGGCACACTCTTGGCAGATCTACGTGCACAAGTTGGACGGAGACGTGTAGATTTCATTTTCCCCAGCTTTACAGCTTCTCTTTGGCCCTCGGGCCAGGTTAGCTTTTCAGGACAGGCCTCCCCAGCCTCGACCCGGAAGCTGAGGGGCAAAAACTCAGAAAAGCAATTACTCCTCCCTGGTGAGGCTTCTGGAGGAGCATTAATAGCGACATGATTCCACTTGCAGCCCTATAGAGATTGGTTTCTCTGTCTTCCCTTACAGTCGTGGTCTTAACGTTCCTGTGTTAAGTGCCAGAATGAGTGACCGCTATCTAGAACAAAGGATTAGTATCAAATTTTGCGTCAAATTGAACAAGTCTGCAAGTGAGACCCACCACCTTTTAAAAGAAGCTTATGGGGATGAAGTCATGTCCAGGGCCAGAGTTTTCGACTGGCACAAAAGGTTTAAAGAAGGGCGGGAAGACGTTCGAGATGACGCCCGAAGTGGCCGTCCAGTCACCCACCGGACGGATGAAAATATTCAGAAGGTTAAGGACTTGGTTTGTTCAAACAGGCGGTTGACAGTGAGGATGATGGCCGAAGAGTTAAATTTAGATAAAGAAACTGTTAGACTCATTCTGAAAGAAAACTTGAATATGAGAAAAGTTTCTGCAAAAGTCCTCTCAGGTATTTTGAAGGATGAACCTCAGCCTGGGAAACTTGACTTTCGGTCTGATCTTTCAAAGGAAACTAGGAAAAATAGCTCGTGTGTAAGGAAAAAGATAACAAGTTCTGAAACATGGACTCATCTCCAGTGTGAAGCTGGCGGGGAGATACCTCTGCCTGTATCTCATCCCCAGAACCACTTCCCTGCCAGCCAGCTTCTGCATGCTTCATCATCAACAAGCCTTCCCACCAGAGCAGCTCAGGACTGGTTCACACCATGGTGAAAGGAATGTGAGGCGGCCAAGCCCGAGGTAGAAAGCTGCCTCACAGTTGGGCACCTTCCTTTGCTGCCCCTCCATTTTCAGTCTTTACCATTCCTTCCCCCATGTCACAGCCCTCCCAGTTACTCTTGCTGGACTGCTGGGCCATCCTCCAGTTTTGAAGAACTTCTGGCTGTTGACTGCTGGTACTTGTTTGTTCTTGAATTCTTTTGCTTAACAAGTTTGGATCTCCTTGCTGCCCAGACCTTAGCTTGTGGCTATCCTGTTTCCGTGTTCTCAACATCCTGCCTCAGGGGTTCATACCATTGAAAGGTGGGAACAGGACCCCCTGGAGTCTTTCTGTGCCCAGGAAGGCATATTCTTCTGGAAGGACCCCAAAAGAAAGCCTACAGTTCCAGCCTGCTTCCCAGGCAGGACCTGAGGTACGGTACAGAAGGCTGTGGCACGCCGACCTAGTGAGCAATGCTAAGGGCATATCCAGCCCAAATGACTCAGTAGGAACCCCTTGGTATTGAGGGGTTGGCCACCCATACTAATCTCACAGACCTGTCTCTCACAGAAGAGCTGGAATTGTTTCATTAGTCCCATGCTTCGCACCCCCACTCGTTTGGGTAACTCCTCTGCTGGAAAAGGAGGATTTGGTCCTAGAAAATATAAGTGAGGAGACTCAGGCCCAGGCTGTGATGTGTGAGGAGGAAGACAAGAGGATACTCTAGACCTTGAATTAAGGGCGTCTGCTGCTCATGTGCTGATTCCCACACAGCTATAACTAATACCAACACTGTCGGGTGTTTTTTGAGCACGTGCAGTTTTTTAAAACACTGCTGGGCATTGAAAGTGTGAAGTTATAAAACACGGTCACCACAAGGTGGGTGGACTTCCAGATCAGATGATTCCTGAACTGGATCCATAAGGAAGGGTGAGACAGGAGGCTAGGAAATTAGGGGAAGCTTCCCAAGCAGGTGAAACAGCATGAGGCTTCAAACCTGCATCAGTATGAAAATGATGGCGCTCTTGGCTGAAATAGCAAAGTCTGGAGGAAGATGATAGTGTTGCAGAAGATGAACAATTTGGGATAATTTGCTTCCCTTCCTCTGCCCCAACTATGCCGTTATTTTAGAAATTGCTTCCCCTGAGTCTGTGGCTAGGTTTATAATAATTCACTCATTTGATTATCTAATTTTTCCATCAGACCCCCCCCCCCACGCCAAAAAAAAAAAAAAAAAGCATTCTCTGCAAGTTCGAACTCCTTTATCTCTTTCTGCCTCTCTGCCAGGATTTATGCAGTGGAACTTTTCCCAAGTGGATTCCAAGTAATACCACATAGACTGGAGACATCTCAGAAATGCCTGATGGAGATGCAGTGGAAGATGGTTAGAAACAGCATTTCACAGGAATAGCCAATGTCCATTTTACCCAAGGGTTTTCACATGCAAAGCTCCTATTATTGAACTAGTAGATTAGTAAACCATATTGGTTGAGAGAAGCCCGGCACTTAATTATTCAACACAGTTATTTTTAGTTCTGTTCTTTCACTATCTCTGTCCCCTTCAAAAAATGGCATGTTCCCAACTAACACCTGTCAGTTTTGAGGCACCCTTAAACCTACACCTTATGCAACAAATAAAAGATCTTGTGCAAGAAAAATCTTAAACCAAACAACAGCTCATAGACTTCTACCTACTTAGCGATTTGTAGACTTTCTGTTTCAGGACGTCATCTGACGTCTTCCACATCAGAAGAGGTTCTGGGTTCCCCACAAGCACTTGCCACCAGGAACACTGCACTTCTGGAACAAAGGCCCCGTACCTGGCTGTTGCAACTTTGGAGCTGAACCTCATTAATCCTTGCTAGGTTCAGTGGTAATTATTGGAGAATTGGATGCTCCTCGGCCAGGGCCAGGATCCTACAACAGTATCTCTAGGCAACATCTCCAACCTGAGAGAACTTATTTCTGGACTCATTCCTGTCCTGTAAACAGGGCTGGCATGAGCCTTCCAAAGATGTTGGACCAAGACCATGCTGGAACGTAGGGTACCACAAGCAATGGTGGCCCAGACAGGGTTTGGACACAGCTACTGGAAGCAGGTAATCAAGAGTGTGAATTCAAATTGTTACAAGTAGCTATAAGGAAAAGGACCTAATGTTTTACTTTAGCTCTTGTGCTGAGTACTAGTCAGGTCGATCTACAGTACTACTGGGGCCCATTGCCCATTTGCGAGGCTTCCCGGAAAATATTCAATGAAATGATAATAGACCCTAAGACAGCTCAGATTTGGGGAAGTAAAATTTCTGCCCTAACACTCATCCACAGCAAACCATCTATACATGGCTGCTCAGAGTTGCTAAACCTGAGGCCAGACCATGATCTAGAGTATCCCCAGACGGGAGAGTTCTCATAAAACAGTATCCCTTACGTGCCCACCCACCAAATCGGTTTTATTGCCGACACAAATTTTAACCCTGAACTGCACCTTCCCACCCAGGCTTCTTGAGCTAATCCTGTAGTCTCAAGAATCTACCCAACATCGTGCCCCAGGCTCTTGTCCTTGGCTTTTCTTATACACCTCTGTCTATTCTCTACCAGTTTGCTCTCCTCTGCTACACTGGTGCTTTGTTTGCTGGTTCAGGATCACACCTCTCCCCCTTCTGGTCAAGATTTTCCATTACAACTCTTAATTTTTAGACCCCTCTTCCAGCTCTTCACTTCAGCTCTAAAGTCTTGAGTGGGGAAAGTGGCCCCAGGTTGCTTTCCTATCCTCAAGAAGCAGGGTGGGACAACATGGAGGTATGTGTTCTTATTTTTGTGTTATCTAAGAGACATACAGGGACGAAGAGAAAGCTCCCTCCCACCCTTAGCCACCGGTGGTTCTGCTCCCCAGAGCCAACCAGTGTTAACAGGTTTCTTAAAGAGGAAATTTGGTTACCTCTGGTGCTCAGGAGTCACGAAAGCTTTTCAGAAATAGAAGATCCAAATCCCATCCTCTCTGGGTAAGCTCCATGGAAACATAGAAGCCTGGCTCTCTGTAGGACATCAGGAGGAGAGCTGGCCATCTGCAGACCTTGACTGTAATTCTCGAGCTCAACACAGTCATTTAATGAACCTCTTTGGCTTTCAGGCTGATCTCCGTCCCCATCCGCATTCTGGTTCAAAATCCACATGGAATGTTACATTCCACAACTAGAAGTCCACGAGAATAGACGCCTTCCAGGGCAGATCATCCCATCAGTGATTTCATCTAATTCTTCCTCTGCCCCTCACACCACACTATTTTACTTCCACCTGTCCCACTGGTAATGAAAAAAAAAAAAAAAAACAGAAAGAATTAAATATTCACCAATCTTTGATTTTATTTTTTATTTTTTTTTTTTTATTTTTTTTTTTTTCAACGTTTATTCATTTTTGGGACAGAGAGAGACAGAGCATGAACGGGGGAGGGGCAGAGAGAGAGGGAGACACAGAATCGGAAACAGGCTCCAGGCTCTGAGCCGTCAGCCCAGAGCCCGACGCGGGGCTCGAACTCCTGGACCGGGAGATCGTGACCTGGCTGAAGTCGGACGCTCAACCGACTGCGCCACCCAGGCGCCCCACCAATCTTTGATTTTAAAAAACATGTGGATAGTTCTGCAATCTTCTGAATTCTGCCCCTGGTTCTGAATCCTCAATGAAATGTTATTATTTAGGAAGAATGTGGACCTGGCGCCTGCTTTCCAGAGACTTCCTTTCAAACCCATTTCTTAGAATTCAGATTTGCCAGTGAACATGCCTTGATAAATGTGGGTGCCAAATGACTTGAGGCCATCTAGTAAAGGACGGCGATACCCTTGGGGAACTGTCTCTACATCACATGCACTGCTCAGCCAGCCTGCTATTTGCAGACCACTTCACCTCTGGGTCCTTGGGATTGGGTCTCACCAGGGACTCACGTGGCTCAATTAGCAAGAGGTTCCTTTGCTGCTGGAACTGTATATGTAACCCTGTGTTCTCCAACTGCTTCTTGGTTAGATCAGACCTCTCAGATTTTACCAGGCTTTACACACTATCCAAGGCAACCCTCGTGTTTTTCTCTTCTCTAGTCTGCCGTATCAGGTCCTTGCAAACACTTACCGGTTGCATCACCCGTCTCCAGTATTAATATCTAGAAATAAAAAAGCTATAGTGGGGAACTTCGATACTTCCAACAACCCTTGGATCTCGTAAAGGGGTCAACAAAAACTTTTTCTGTAAAGGAAATGTCTTAGGATTTGTGGGCCATCCAGTCTGTGTCGTAACCGCTCAGCATTTTGTTGCAAAAGCAGATATAGCTAATACGGAAGTAGGTGAACATAGCCGCGTCCTAATAAAACTTTATGGATACTGTAATTTGAATTTCACATGTTACAAAATACTATTTTGATTTTGTTCAACCATTTAAAAATGTAAAAAACCATTTTTAGACTTCTTAGCTTATACACCATAGAAAAGCAGATGATGGGCCAGGCTTGGCCCATGGACCGTAGTTTGCCTGCCCCTGGTCCAATGTATGTAAAGTGTGTATATAAAATGACAGATGACTGATCCTCTTCCATCGATAATGTTAACGCCATATTGATCCACCGGTGTCTGACAACTTACTGTACAGAGACTGTAGAATGTTTTTTTTTTCTTTTTATTTAAAAAAAAATTTTTTTTAACGTTTATTTATTTTGAGACAGAGGGAGACAGAGCATGAATGGGGGAGGGTCAGAGAGAGGGAGACACAGAATCTGAAACAGGCTCCAGGTTCTGAGCTGTCAGCACAGAGCCTGACGCGGGGCTCGAACTCACGGACTGCGAGGTCATGACCTGAGCCAAAGTCGGCCGCTCAACCGACTGAGCCACCCAGGTGCCCCAAGACTGTAGAATATTGAAGGGAATCTTTATGATGCCAGGAGAGTGAACTACAACTGAGTGATGGACTGTTTATCGTAACCACATTCTGTTTCACAAAATAAGTTCTATGCTGTTTTTGACTAAAAGTGATATTACACAAACTACTACCTATATTATGCCCTTATCATATCTCAGAAACAATTTTGGCGATGCTGCAAATGGTTCCAAGTTGCAACCAGTGATAACAAGGAGCTGAAGGTGGTTCCAAAATTGCCTTGACCATGGGCAGCATTTGAATGAGTTTATGTTCTTACCTATGAAAGTGACTACTGTGGAAGCGACAACACTCACGATTCAGCGCACGCTGGGGCCAAGGGTGTACCCTTGTTTTACTTGCTTTTCCCCTAAAGAGAGCCGTATTGTGTCACCTTTATTTAAACTGGTTTCCCAAAATTGAGATAGAATCTCAGGATTGAACAGATGTTTACAAAGGTATTTAATCCAGTAAGTCAAGTTTTTCTCAAATCCTGGAGTGACGAAATACTACAGCTGCTGAATAGTTGCATCTGAGAGAAGATTCTGTGTTAATTCCAAGAGTTTTTGTCAAGCGACTATATGTCCCAGGCACTGTCCTCTGTGCTGAGGTGCAGCAATGGAGAAAACAGACACACGCCTTAGATCTGACAGTCTAAACTCTAATTATATTATTCTTCACCCGGGTAGAACTTCTCTTCCATGTGCCCACACTAACTTATTGTTAATTGCATACCTGAAAATAGGTATGACCTTTGCCGTAAGTCTCTGTGCTGCGGTCGTGAAGCCTCTCCAACTGCGTGAATAATTTGAGGACTGTATGTTCCACTTAGATTTTATTATCCTTTAGACAGATCTGTATTGGTAGGAAAACACGCTGGCAGTGTTGGAAGTGTAAATTGGCAACAGCTTTCTGAAAAGCAATTTGGCAGTATCTATCAGGAGCTTTAAAAATGTTTATATCTCCTGATCCTCTAATTCCACTTCTGGGACTCTGTCCTAAAGAAATAGTCTAAAATGTGGGCAGAATTTATGCTTAACAACCCAGAAGTCCAACAGTAGAAAATTGGTTAAATAAATTACAGTATGACCATACAATAGACTATTATGCAGTCATTATAATTAACGTTTATGAACAGTTAAAACACCATGGCGAAATGCTTATATTAAGTGAAAAGGGTGTTATACAAAATAGTATATATAAATCCAAAATTGTCTCTTTTTTTTTAAAAGTTTACTTATTTTGAGAGAGAGAGAGAGAGAGAGAGAGAGAAAGCACAAGTCGGGGAGTGGCAGAGAAAGAGGGAGAGCGAGAGAGAATCCCCAGCAGGCTCTGCACTGTCAGCACAGAGCCCCAGTTCAGGGCTCGAACCCACAAACAGTGAGATCATGACCTGAGTTGAAGCCAGTCACTTAACTGGCAGAGCCACCCAGGCCCAGTCTTTTAATTTTTTTTTTTTTTCCAACGTTTATTTATTTTTGGGACAGAGAGAGACAGAGCATGAACGGGGAAGGGTCAGAGAGAGAGGGAGACACAGAATCGGAAACAGGCTCCAGGCTCTGAGCCATCAGCCCAGAGCCCGACGCGGGGCTCGAACTCACGGACCACGAGATCATGACCTGGCTGAAGTCAGACGCTTAACCGACTGCGCCACCCAGGCGCCCCCAGGCTCAGTCTTTTAAATGACTAGAACGGGTATGCCAACTCTGTGTGGTTGGGTTATAAGTATTTTTTTTTTTTAATTTTCCATTTCTTCTCTTTTAAACAACATTTGTCCAAATGTTATTACTTTTATCAGAATAAGACAGTAGCACCAAAAGGTGGCGATGGAAGACAGTGAAGGCCAAACCGCTAGTTTGGTCCATGAATAATGAACTGTCTGGGTGGATACGGAGGCTGTATGCCATTGCATTGCGGGTAGCAAGAGTGGGACAGAAGGGAAAAGGGCCTGCCCGAGAGGAAAGGCAGGTGACCAGGATCCCTACAAAAAAGGCAAAGTGGTATGAGAAGGTACCATGTTATGTAATCCTAGGTAAGTAAAAGCACGAATGGACCAGGTATGTTCTGACAATGGGAAAGGATATGGAATACTCTCCTGAGCAAAATTAACCTCATTCTCGCATTCCCTCATACAAAGTGAATATTCTCAAGATGGATTTTATTACAGTTGATTCTCTGAAGAATCCTTGAGCCTTCCATATCATTTTTTTAGGATAGAAATGCCTATTGATGTGCCAAGCCTGCCTCCTCCCATACTGGGATGCTCAAGCAACCTGGATGCACATGGAAATATTTGGTATTCCAAACTGGGAATCCCACAGCATATCATGAGTCATCGTAATGTTGTAACTTACAAAACTAAAGTTTGCAAATGTTATTTGGGTGGAATCTGGAATTGCTGTGCTTTTTATCTATGTCTTCAGAGTAATCGTGTTACAGGATTTTAAAGTGAGAAATGATGTAGATAATGCCTATCCATAAATGCGACTGTTATGTTGGGAAAGTGTGTCCTCCATTGTTGCTGTAGCAAAACGTTTATCATTAAAATGCCAAACATCTTCTCAGTAAAATTTCAAACTTTCAGTTGAGTACGTACATCTTCTATAGGCATATAAATTATGGATTTGCCTGAGAGAGTTCTTTAATATTGAAGTGTAGGTGTGGGTCTGTAGAAAGAACAGAAGAGTGAAACATGTGTGTTAGTTCTGGCTCCTTAATAGACCACGTGACTTTGGGCAATTCATTTGCACCCTTGGAGCACTCTAGTTTACTCATCTGTAAAAGGAGAATAATAACACTTATCTCATGGACTTGTTTGTTTTGTTCATTCAACAAATATTTATTGACTGCTTATGTGTATGTGACACTGTCCTAGACTCTAAAGATACAGCAATAAATGAGACAAAAGAATGTTCCTCCTTCAGAGCATACATTTAAGAGCAAGAATATAGCATGTTAGATAGTGATTATTAGATGTGAAGCTTACATTAAATAACGTAGGTGATGCCCAACACAAGACTTGGCATGTAGTACTAAGTAGATAGTGATTTCCTTTGTTTGTTTGTTTGTTTTGTTTTTTGCTTTTGTTTTTAGAAAGAAAGAGAGTGCAAGCAAGGGAGAGGGGTAGAGGGAGAGAGAGAAGAATCTTAAGCAGGCTCAGCACCAGAGGGGGGGTGGTGGGCTCGACTTGGCTTGACCCCATGACCCTGAGATCATGACCTGAGCCAAAATCAAGAGTCAGGCACTCAACCAACTGAGCCACCCAGGCACCTCTTCCTTTGCTTCTTTAGTCTTCCTAATGGCTCTTGAATTACTCTACAACATGGTAGTAATCGGCAAAAATCCTGACTCTGCCTTCTAGCTCTTGCCAGTTAATAAGGCCTAAACCTGTTTTTGTTTAAGAAGACAAAGAATTCCTACAGTTTTGTTTTGTACTTCCTGTATGGCAGATTAATCAAGGTGGTGCCTAAACACTGTTGATAAATGGCCTTTTCTGAAGCCAGTTGGCAGGGGTCTTTGCCTCGGGCTAGATGGCAGGTGTTAGGTCCACCAAGACAAATGCCGGGGTGTCATTGCTGTTTAAGTAAAACAGATGCACAGACCACAATGGCTGTTTCTGTTAAAGCTGTGTGCCCTATGCCCTGTTCCCAGTACTGGTAAGCCAGGCAAAGTTTGCGTTATTTATGGGATACCAGGGCATTGACAAAAAGCCAGGAAAAGGCGGGTTTAATGCTTGTGGTATGTTTATATTTCTGCCCCATTGTGGAAATTTTGGAAGGTTCAAGGAATGTTGGAAAATAGCAGCCAAAATTCACCCCTAGGGGTTCAGGTACTTTACCAGACCCATTTCCCTGGCTCATCTTCCTCCTCCAGAAACATCCATTCATTTACTGAATTTCTTCTTCAGGTCTGGGCCTCTGGTAGGCACAGAGGGTACAGCCCTGGCCCTGAGGCTGTGCCCAGCCTCGTGGCATGGAGACAGGGCCAGAGGTGGAGAGACCGCTGAGAATGGGCTCCCACCTTCAACTGTCAGTCTTTTCCAGAGGACGACTGTAAGGAACAAGCTTTTACACAGAATTTGGGGCAAAAAGTTAGGATGATCATACACAGGGTGATTGTAGGAATGAGAAAGTGGGGTACAGAGAGACAAAATACACAGAACAGTGGTAAGTGGCCTGCTGGCTGTACCATCCCCAGGATTCAGTGTGAGGTATTGTCTCTCAGAAGAAACTAGATGTTAGGCTGGAGGCCAGTACCCCTGTACCTTGCTCTAGGAACCTACTAAGAGAAAATTCAGAGTCACAACTCAGATTCGATGAGGAATTCGATGAGGAATCCATCGAACCACAAATCAGATTCGATGAGGAAATTGGCCCAGGGAGGTTGAGTGATTTTCTTGAATCACACATCCAGCTGGTGGCGGAGCCAGGATAATGATGAAGGACCTTGAATTTCACTCAGTGCAGTGAGTTTTTTTCCATTACTCCATTGGTAATAATTGCCTTTACTGATGTGTACATTGTGAAGGTATCTTTAAAACAGCAGTCAACCTTATGTTTGATAAATATATGATTTACCAACCGTTGATTTATATGCAATTTTTAAGGAACATATTTATAGCACAGAAGTAGGACAAAGGTTTTTCCAAGTTTCCTTGGGGTGTCCAGGCCCTCTGGTCCTTCTACCAGAGGTGTGTATTCACAAGTAAATGCTGGCATTCTGTCATTCATTTTTTCCAGATGTCCTTTTCAAGTAGTGTGTTGGGTTTTATGTTTTTAATATTTCTCATACACGTTTTTTAAATCTGGACACGTAAATCCTAATAAAGTTCTCAGCTATCTCCTCTCTGCCGTCTCGAATTTCCGGGTGTGTTTATATTTATGACACAGTGTCTGAAGGCGTGAATGCTCTCACATCATTAGGGTTTATATTCCTAAACCATCGACTTGGTGCATTTCGAGATGTTCTGAAAATTCTTTACACTTCACTTGTAAATGCCACTATACTGTGCCATGACATTTCCATAGTAACGCATATTTCGAACAGGAAAACAGAGGAAGCCTAAGGAATAGGGAAGTAGGTTTAAAATGCAAAAAAAAAAAAGGGGCGCCTGGGTGGCGCAGTCGGTTAAGCGTCCGACTTCAGCCAGGTCACGATCTCGCGGTCCGTGAGTTCGAGCCCCGCGTCAGGCTCTGGGCTGATGGCTCGGAGCCTGGAGCCTGTTTCTGATTCTGTGTCTCCCTCTCTCTCTGCCCCTCCCCCGTTCATGCTCTGTCTCTCTCTGTCCCAAAAATAAATAAATGTTGAAAAAAAAAATTTTTTTTTAAATAAAATGCAAAAAAAAAAAATCATTAAAAAAGTAGAATATATACGATGGGGGAGAGGGGTGTGAATCTGGTTTGATGTGCTCTGAGAACAGAAAGCCTTGCAGACCAACTTTAGGGACCTGCGGGATTCACCACCCACCAAGCGGCCCGATCTTGGGAGTCCTACTTTCTTGGACCCTCACATTCAGTGAGGTCCATGTCATTCCCCTAACATTTCTTGGCATCACCTACTGCAACCAGATGAAGGCGGTTACCAACCTGTCACCTCACTATCCTGAAGTCCATCCTCCACACTGCCCGCACACGTGCTGTATGGTTTAAAGTGTACTGAAAACCGGAGGCTTTTGGACCCCAGCTTTTTGAGCTTCCACAGATCCCGTCCTCCGCCTGGAATCCACCCCCCCCACCCCCCCCCCACCCCCCCCGCCAATCCACCCAGCAAACTCCTACTCAGCAACTCAAGCCTTAACCTTATCCTTGCTGTTCTCTGCAATGGGAAAGCAGCCACCACCCTGTGTATATACACATTCTTAGGTCAAGGAAACTTTAACACTTAATTGACCTGAATTGTTTGCAGAATGTTTTTCCTCCCTTACCTTACCGGCTTTGGCTCCCCAAAAGCCAAACCACATTTAATTAGTCTCCGTATTCCCCGCATCCAGATTAAAGCTCGCCTGGCATTGTTCAACAACGGTTTGATAGGTGAATAAAAGAATAGACTTCAATGGTAGTTGCTTTTTTTATTGGGACGAAGTTCACATAACAAAATTCACCAGTTTGACTTTTTAAAATGTACGTTTCAGTGACATTTAGAATATTTATGGTGTTATGCAATCACTACCACTATCTAGTTCCAGAAGGCTTTCATCACTCCAAAAGGAAATCTTGTATCCATTAAAGCAGACACTCCCCATTGCTCCCCCCCACCCGGAGTCCCTGGTAACCACTAATCAACTTTCTGTCTCAATGGATTTGCTTATTCTGAAATTTTCATATAAAAGTAGTCATTGCAATATGTGGCCTTTTGTGCCTGGCTTCTTTCACTTAGCATAATGTTTTCAAGATTCATCCATATTGTAGCATGTATCAGTACTTCATTCCTTTTTATGGCTGAATACTATTCTATTGTATTGATCTGCCATATTTTGTTTATCCATTCATCCATTGATATACTTTTGTGTTGCTATCTTTTGACTATTATGAATAGTAATAGTGGTACTATGAATGTGTGTGTACAAGTTTTTTTTAACACCTATTTTTTAAAAATTTTTTGGAATGTGTATTTATTTTGAGAGAGAGAGTGCGAGCAGGGGAGGGGCAGAGAGGGACAGAAAAATCCCAAGCAGGCTCCATGCTGTCAGCGCAGAGCCAGATGTGGGGCTCGATCTCACAAACTGTGAGATCATGACCTGAGCCAAGATCAAAAGTCAGACGCTTACCCAACTGAGCCACCCAGGTGCCCCTGAACACCCATTTTTAGTTCTCCTGGGTATATACTTAGGAATGGAATTGCTTGGTCATATGGCATTTCTGTGCTTAACTTATTGAGGAACCGCCAGACTGTTTCCACTGTGATTGCCCGTTTTACATTCTCACCAGCAGTGTATGAAGTGAGCGTTCCAATTTCTCCACATTTTTGCCAACACCTATTATTTTCCCTTTATATGTATAGTGGATATATAGTGGATTCCCTTTATATATATAGTGGGAGATATATATAGTGGGAGATATATATATATATATACACATATATATACATATACATATATATGTATATATATGTATATATATATGTGTATATATATATATATATATATGTGTGTGTGTGTGTGATGGATATTCACTAGGATGGATATGATATATGTATATCCATCCTGGTGAATGTGAAGTGGAATCTCATTGTTTTTCCCCTAAAAACTAAAAACTAATGATGTCAAGCATCTTTTGGTGTGCTTTCTGGCCATATGTGTATCTTTGGAGAAATGTCTCTTACACAAGCCTTTTTGCCCACTTTTTATTTGGGTTGTCTTTTTATTGTTGACTTGGAAGAGTTCTTTACATATTCTGGATACTAGACCTTCATTTGATATATGATTTGCAAATATTTTCTGCCATTCTATGGATTGTCTTTTAACTTTCTTGATAGTGTCCTTTGATACAGAAAAGTTTTCATTTTGAGGAAGTCCAATTTATTTATTGGCTTATATTTTGGTTGCTTTGTGCTAAGAAACCGTTGCCAAATCAAAAGTCATGAAGATTTATCCCTATGTTTTTTCCCAAGGGCTTTATAGTTTAGCTATTATATTTAGGTTTTTGATCCATTTTGAGTTTGTGTTTGTATATGGTGTAAGGTAAGTGTCCCAACTTCATTCTTTCGCATGTGGACTCAAGTTATTCCTGTGCTTATTGAAAAGGCTTCTTTTATTGAAAAGACTTTTCTTTTCCCATTGTCACATATGTTATCGAAAGATATTTTCAAATTATAAGTTGACATTTTTTTTCCTGTACCTTGAATATTTTGCTCTACTGTCTTTAGGCTTGCATTATTTCTGAGGAAGAGTCTGCTGTAATTCTTATCTTTGTTCCTGCATATGTACTGTTTTCCTCTTTTGCTGTTCTTAACATCTTTTCTTTATTACTGACTTCAGCGATTTGATTTTATATGCCCTGGTATAGTTGGTTTTTGTTTTGGGGGGTTTTATTCATGTTCCTTGTGCTTAGGGTTCATTGAGCTTCTTGGATTTGTGGGCCTAAACTTTTCATCAAATTTGGAAAGTTTATGGACATTATTTCTTCAAATATTTTTCTGCCCCTCCCTCCTTTAGGAACTCCAATCACATGAATGGTAGGCTACTTGAAGTCCCACAGCTCACTGATTCTGTTCAATTTTTTCCTTTTTTTCTCCTCCTTCTAGTATTTATTGCTGTGTCCCCAAATTCACTAATGCTTTCTTCGGAAACATCCACTCTATTTTAATCTCATTTTGTGTATTCATCTCAAATATGGCAGTTTCCATCTCAAGAAATTTGACTTGGTTTTTTAAATATTTTTTTTATTTTGGAATAATTTTAGATTTATATAAAATTTGCGGAGATGGCACAGAGTATTCCCAAATGCCCCTCATCCAGTTTTAGTTTCTCCCAATGTTGTTATCTTACATCACTGGGGTGCACTTATCCCTAAACTAAGATACCAATGTTGTTGCAGGACTATTAACAAAACCCCACATTTTATTCAGATTTCAACAGCTTTTCCATTAATGTCTTTTATTCTGTTCCAGGAACAATCTCATTTAGTTGTTATGTCTCATTAGTCTCTTCTGACCCATAATGGTTTCTCAGTCTTATCTTGTTTTTTATGACCTTGAGTGTTTTAAGGAGCACTGGTCCAGTCCCCAGTGACAGAACACTGGTCATGTATTTTACATAACATCCCTTAATTTGGGTTTGTCTGATGTTTTTCTCACGATTAGATTTGGGTTATGGATCTTGAGAAAGAATAGGAGGTAAAGTGTTCTTGTCACTACACCAAATTAGAGGGCACGTGAGAGCCACATGACCTCCTTGGTGACATTCACTTTAATCACTTGAGTAGGTAGTTTTGATAGATTTTCCTACAGCGAAGATACTGTTTTTCCCTTTCCATACTCTGTTCTTTGGAAGCAAATCACCCATTTCAACCCACACTCAGGGAAGGGGAGTGATTAAGTTCCACCTCTTGCGAAAGGGGAGTATCTGCATATATTATTTGGAGTTCTGTATGAAATAATTATCTTTCTCCCCAATTTGTTTATTCAGTCAGATATATATTTATTTATATCTCATGTATATTTGTTTGATATTTTGCATTATAATCCAACGCGATGTTATTTATTTTGTTGCTCAAATTGTTCCAGTTTTGGCCATTGGATGCTCTTTCAGGTTGACTTCTGTGTCTCTCTGACATGCTCCCATTCCTTTGTTTTTATTATTTTTTTTTTAATTTTTTTTTTCAACGTTTATTTATTTTTGGGACAGAGAAAGACAGAGCATGAACGGGGGAGGGGCAGAGAGAGAGGGAGACACAGAATCGGAAACAGGCTCCAGGCTCCGAGCCATCAGCCCAGAGCCTGACGCGGGGCTCGAACTCACGGACCGCGAGATCGTGACCTGGCTGAAGTCGGACGCTTAACCGACTGCGCCACCCAGAGGCCCCCCATTCCTTTGTTTTTAAACACTTTCTTACTTTCTGGTACTACAGAGTGCTCCAGAATCATCTTGTATTTTCCCTGTTCTAGATCATCAATCAAAACATTTCCCTAAAAGATGCTTGTTTCTTTTCTTGGAGAATGGTATTTAGAAACCAAGATATGGGCACTGAGTGTTTGTTGCTACTATGATTTGGATCTTTTTTGTATCTTCTATGCCTCTGATTAACAGCTTAGTCTTTTCTCTAGCTTCTTGAACACACGGACTTCAGTTGTAACTGTTTTAATGTTCTTATCTACCCATTCTACTTATCTTGGTCAGTTTCAATCGAAGGATTTTGCAATTCTGGAAATAACTTTTGGGTATTACTTTTAAACCTTGTTAGAAGGAACCAGAGCAATATTAGTCTAGGGCTAATTTTGCCCCACTATTGTGATGAACCTGATGCCTTGTGAAACATGCCTGCCACTCTGAATGTTGGAACAGGAACTGAGCCTGGGTGATCTTTGGGAATCATTCCTTCTAGTTCTTTGGGATAGTTCTCTCTCTGGTCTCAGGTATTTTCCTCACATGCATGCTGAAGACTCAGTGGTCAGATTTCATTGGAATGAGATGGGGGTTAAATAGATTAAAACATGTAAAGCATTTGGAGCAGTGCTGCTTCACAGCAAGTATTCAATAAATATTAGTTATTTATATACCTGTTAAAAGTGGCCTGCAGGGGCACCTGGGTGTCTCTGTCAGTTAAGCATCTGACGTCAGCTCAGGTCATGATCTCACGGTTGGTGAGTTCAAGCCCCGCATGGGGCTCTATGCTGACAGGTCAGAGCCTGAAGCCCGCTTCAGATTCTGTGTCTCTCTCTCTCTGCCACTCCCCGGCTCATGTTCTCTCTCTCGCAAGAATAAATTTTTAAAAACATTAAAAAAAAGTGGCCTACCAATTTGACTAAGTTTCCTAGTGACCCTAGCAAAGTGGAAATATCAGTTGCATGATTTGGTGTCCATAAAATATATAGAAATTGGTTGGACAGAAGCATAGATTTTAGAATATTTCCCCCACAAGATTCCTCATAGAGAGAGAACTGTATGTACCTGGAATAATATACCAGCCAGAGGGAGTTTCCTAGGATTCTGTCTTTACCATCCCTCCAAATAACCAATAACTTCGCACTAGAACTCAGTTTAGTAAAAGTACTTCCACTGTGGCTGAAACATCATAATACCTTTAGTCTGGCCTAATCCAAAGATTAAATATATAGCATCAAAATGAAACTACTGAGCCACATGTCATTTGGGCGATCCTCCATAAATACAGGGGGGTCAATTAGGAGACAATTATAGTGGTTCAGGCAAGAGGCAACTACGGTCTGTGCCAAGAACTAGCTATAGGATGAAAGGGAATTGGCATAGAACCAACCCACTGTACTGTGAGAATCCACAAATTTTGGCAGTGGACTCCGCAGCTACAGGGAGGAGGAACTTTCAAGGCCTGGGAGTGTGTGTGCGGAGAAAGATGAAAAGAAAAAGCTTGACTGTTGTGGTCTTCAAATCTCCTACAGCCTTACAAATATTTCATCAACTTAATCAGCTACTGAGGAAGACGTGTTAGAATCTCTATGTGGATTTGTCCTTGTCTCCGCATAATCTTATCTGGAGGCAGTGTTTTCCGTTGGTACAGAGAGGTTCTAGGTCATTATATCTTCCTGATGAACTGTCCCTTTTGTCACTAAAGTATATGACCGTATCTCTAACAATGCTTTTTGCCTTAAAATCTATTATGATTGCATTATTTCATTAGTGTTGACTCAGTATATTTTCCCCCAGCCTTTTAACATTTCTGGTTCATTACCTTGTGAATGTATTCTTGTAATCAACGTACAGCTGGATTTTTAAAAATCGAATCTGAGAATCTTTGTCTTGTCTCAGTCATGTTTATATTTCTTATTAGGATGATATATCGGGGATTTTTTCCATTGTTTTGTTTGTTTGCCACATGTTTGCTTTATTCTTTTATCCTGATGTCTTTGATTTAGGTGTTTTCTCTACTTCCTTTTTATTCTCACTAATGGTTTGGAAGTTATACATTCTAATTCTGTTCTTTCAGTGGGAGTTCTTCCATTATTAATGTGCACACTTGAAATAACGTTGTTAAGTCAGTCACTATCTCTAGCTCGTTGTGAAGATTTCAGGATCCTTAGAATTCTTTATTTCCAATCTCCACCCCCTCCATTTTCCAGTAATTTGGTTTTTAGTATTTTGGTTCCAACTTATTTTAACCACCCTCCCCTCCCCATTAGATGATTTAACAGCCGGTATTATTTATATTTACAAGCCTGGGTATTAATTTCTTTGCCTACCTTTCTTTAGTCCCTTCGTTTTATCAAAATATAATTCACGTGGAGCTCCCGGGTGGGTCAGTCGGTTGAGCGTCTGATTTCAGCTTCGGTCATGATCTCACAGTTTGTGAATTCGAGCCCAACATCCAGCTCTATGCTGACAGCTTGGAGCCTGGAGTCTGCTTTGGATTCTGTGTCTCCCTCTCTCTCTGCCCCCTGCCCCCACTCACATTCTGTCTCTCTCTCTTTCAAAAATAAATAAACATTAAAAAAATTTTTTTAAATATATAATTCACATACAATGAAATTCACCCTTTTTAAGTATACAATTCTGAAGTTTTTAGTATATTCACAAAATTGTGTGACCATCACCACTATCCAATTTTAGAACATTTGCATCACCCCCCAAAGAAATCCCATTTCTATTACCAGTCACTCCCCATTCCCTCCTATCCCCAGCCCCTGGCAACCACTAAACTACTTTCTGTCTCTATGGATTTGCCTGTTCTAGAAATTTCAATAAATGGAATCGTATAATATATGGCTTTTCATGTCTGGCTTCTTTCACGTATAATGTTTTCAAGGCTCATCCACGTTGGGTCATGTATCAGTACTTAATTCTTTTTATGCCTGAATACTATTCCATTGTATGGATAAACAACATTTTATTTGCTAGTCACTAGTTGGTGGACATTTAAATTGTTTCCCCCCTTTGGCTGTTATGCATAAGGTTGCTGTGAACTTATGTGTCCAAGTATTTTTGTGGATATGTTTTCAGTTCTCGGATACATACCTGGAAGTGGAAACCGCTATTTCTTGTATTCAGTGGTGTGCTGATAGATATTTTAACAACTAGTTTTTACGTGGTATTGGGTAAGGGAGCCCTGATTTGTAGCATTTGTTGATCTCTGGGGTATAAATGCTCAGGTTGCCAACGTGACATCACTGAAATACAGAGATGAGGAGAAATGCACACTAGCACACCATTTTGTAGCACCTCCTACCATTAGATACAAGAAATATGAATAACCCCAAGAACGTAGATAGTAGAAACATTGTAGTAAAATAATTAAGAAGTGATGCATTTGTGAGGATTTTTTTTACCTTTTTAAAGAAATCATTCATTTAACTGTAAGTTTATATAATTTGATGTTCAACGATGACCATATTTAGCAGCCAGATCTCAAAATTCCTGGAATGTTCATACTCGGTTCTCCGGGCTGACGGGGGAGCTGGCTGGAGCCCTGACCTCACTTGTATCCCACTCCTTACATCTTCTTTCTGGACTGAATTTTCTCACTGAAGCATATCCCCTAGTGGTCTTTCAGCGAGAGTTTGTGTGAGGTAAACTCATTGGCTTTGCGTGTCTGAAATTGTCTGAAAAGCTAGCTCTCACTTATGAATTTAACTGTGTATAGAATTCCGTGTTGAGATTTATTTTCTTTCCACGCTTTGCAAATATTATCCTTCTTCTGTCTTTTGGTTTCTGCTGTTGCTGATGAGAAGGCTGCCTTCATTGCAATTAACACATTGGGAATCTGTCCCTCTTCACGGAGAGCTTTTATTTTTTTTTTCTCTTGGCCTTGCAGTTTCACAGTTTCATCAGGGTATGAACGGGCCATGGGGGGCACCCAGGTATTTGGTCAAACATTATCCTGGGTGTGTCTGTGAGGGCATTTTGGGGTGACACGTAACAGATTGCCCTCCCTAATGTGGGTGGCCCTCATCAGATCAGTCCTGACTAGAACAAAAAGACTGACTCTCCCGACGGGTAAGAAAGAACTCTTCCTGCCTAGCTGTTTGAGTTGAGATATTTGCCCTCTCTGGCCTCCAGATTCAAACTGAAACATCAGCTTCTCTTGGGTCTCAAGCCTGCTGGCTTCCAGACTAGAACTTACACCACTGGCTCTCAAGGTTCTCAGGCCTTCATACTCAGACTGGAAATATACCATTGGGTCTCGTGGGTGTCCAGCTTGCCAACTGCAAACCTTGGGACTTGTCAGCTGCCATGGTTGTGTAAGCCAATTCCTTATAATGAATTTCTGTGTGTGTGTGTGTGTGTGTGTGTGTGTGTGTGCATGTATACACATATACATATCCCTACACACATATGTTGGTTCTGTTTCTCTGGAGAACCCTTACTAATACAGCTATAATATTTTAAGTAATGATTTTCTACCATTCCCTCTATTAAATCTTTCTGGAACTCCGATGCTTGAATTTTTCTTTTTATCCTTCATATCTCTTAAGCTCTTATTGAAGGCTTCTATCCTTTTCTGTCTTTACTCCATTTGGGGTGATTTCCTCAAATCTCTCTTCTAATACCTCTTCAACTACATCTAATATGTAGTTTGACTCATCCGTTGAGTTTGTAATTTCAGGGGCTGCTTTTCATTTCTGGAAGTTCTATGTGGATGTTTTTCAAATCTCCCAACTCTTTTCTCCTACTATTCTGTTTTATTATTATTATTATTATTATTATTATTATTATTATTATGGCTTCTATTCCTTTTCTTATCTCTATTTTAATCATCCTAATTCAGAGTCTCTTTCAGATGGTTCTATTTTTACCCCTTTTCTATCTAGTTTGTTATGTGCTTTGACACTCCATTTTGGTCATTTCTTTCCACATGTGGTTTGTTATGTTTTGTGAGTCTCTTCATCAGGGATTGTTTTTCCTAGTGACTTCCTCAAGCCCTGGATTGTTAAGCATCCCCACAGAGCTATTTTGAATATACCTTTCAGCCCTAACCTAAGAATTTTAATAGGTCTGACTTCAGTCCTAACCTAAGAATTTTAATGGCCTGGACCAATTTTTATGTCACTTTATCTCAGTAGGTGCCTGTGCATATAGGCAAAGTAAATTTAACACCTCCCCCATATGCATTTGGCAGAGATTAGGGTTCTCGTTTCTCATGAGTGTCCTTTTCCCCCACCTACAGCCTCTTTAGACATGAGGCTTCCTTACAAGTTCGCTAACGCTGGAGTACAGTTTCCCAGTCCTTTGCGTGGAAGGGGGCAGATCTTCCAATGTCAGGGCTTTATTCAGGGGTCTCTGTTCCAGCTTCCTCACCTGGCTGGGACTGAAACCTCATCTCCCACTCCTTAATGTACGGTGGAACCCTAGCCCGCAGCCCGCAGGATGGATAGCTAAGTGTGAAAACCCTGTGTGCTGCTAAGCCACATCCCCTGTACCCTGTTCTGGCTTCGAGTTTTCATTTCTTTTTCATTTCTGACATCTTGGGCCTTCTCTTTACATTTTTCAGATCTGGTGGTAAAAATAAAACATTTCTGCTGGAGTTCATCTAGCATCTCTGTGTGTCTGTAGCAGGGAGTGGGATGGGGCACCTATCTATGTTAACATAGTTGGTCATGTTTCTGGATGTTGCAATAATGAGAAACAATAATTCCCTGAAGAAGACACTTATTGTTGCCATTACACACATAAGAAAAGTGAAGCTCAGAATAATTGTCTAAATTGCCAAAGCCATAAACTTTTAAGTGGGGAAATAGGTTTTGTGTTCAAGTTGTCTCCAAATCTCATGCAAGATATCTAGGCATCTAGAAGGCACTTGGTACCTCTGACTTTTCTCCGTTGTTAGCCTTTATGGGCAATTCACCCATGGCATTTTGCTGAAGCAAATACTCTGGAAAAGATTCCTCCTGCTTCCTAGGTAAGGCTGTTTGGGGGAGAAAAAGAGGGAGTAAAAAACAATTTGTGGAAGCTGGGCTTTCTTAAAACTGAGAACCCCTGGTAGTAGCATTTGGCTGGGAGAATGTGAAAGCCAACAGGCATTTCCCTCTCCATCCAGAAGCATCCCCAAAATTACTTGTGCAATGGACAGTGAACGGGACATACCAAGGGTCTTGTGCACTGTTTTTGGCTTGCCTCTGAAAGAAGGAGGAAGCCCGGGTCATGGCAGAACTTACCTGTAAGTTCTGCTGGGTTTGGGAATACTCTGAGGCTTTTCACTTAGCTCCCTTAACCTGGGAGCACCTCTTTCCCTGTGCATCCTGCATGGAGCCCAGCCATGAGTGGGCACCCAGCCAAGGTTTGGTAGATTGATGCAGATCAGTTCAGATCTGAGCAGAAGGAAGACACTTCAATTATTTATAGTAGAGGAGCCTTAATGAGATGGATTGGTTACATGGGTGGCGGGACAGGAGATGGAGAGGCATCCCAGAACTTAGCAAGAGCAGGAACCACTGCCACGCATAAGGCAAAGGGGCAGAGTGGGAAGCCAGTGTCACCAGGGCCCAGGAGCCAGGTGATGAGCAGCTTGAGCCCTAGCAGGCCTGTCCATGGGAGCAGGAGCAATGGAGATGCCACCTGAGGCAGATGGGGAGGAAAAGAAACACCCTGGCTTTTTCTCCCCCTATACCTACTCCCAATCTCTGGCTAGTACTTTTGGAGACACATCAGGCCCAAACTTTGGCCAAACTCAGCTGGAAGCCAAATGTCCTAGAGCCTGGATTCACAGGCTGAATGGATCTACTTCCCTGTGTTACAAAACAGAACAGAGCAGGAGAAGGCTCAGGGAATCGGTCTAGGAAAAACAGGCCCAGGACTGGCAGGGAAGGTGGGCAGGAAAGAAGAAAAAAGAAAGAAGAGGAGAGGAGAGAAGCCTATATGTAACATAGAAGCATTCTAGAATACGTTTTACATATCCTTGTGCAATTAAAAAGGCATCTAGATGGCTAATAGAAACATGAAAAAAATCTCAACATCACTCATCATCAGGGAAAAACAAATCAAAATGAGATACCACCTCACACCTGTCAGAATGGCTAAAATTAACAACATAAGAAACAACAGGAGATGGCGAGGATGCTGAGAAAGGGGAACCCTCTTGCACTGCTGGTGGGGATACAAACCGGTGCAGCCACTGTGGAACAGTATGGAGGTTCCTCAAAAAACTAAAAATAGAACTACCCTATGATCTAGCAATTACACTATTAGGTAATTACCCAAAGGATACAAAAATACTGATTTGAAGGGGTACATGCACCCCATTTATAGCAGCATTATCAACAATAACCGAACTGTGGAGAGAACCCAAACGTCCATCGACTGATGAATGGATAAAGAAGATGTGATATATATATATATATATATATATATATATATATATATATATATGCAATGGAATACTACTCAGTCATCAAAAAGAATGAAATTTGCAATGTCGTGGATGGAGCTAGAATGTATTATGCTAAGCAAAATAAATCAATCAGAGAAAGACAAATACTGTATCACTTCACACATATGTGGAATTTAAGAAACAAAACAGATGAACAAAGGGGATTTGGGGGAGGGGAAGAGAGAGAGGGATACAAACCACAAGAGACTCTTAACAATAGAGAACGAACTGAGGGTTGATGGAGGGAGGTGGGTGAGGGGTGGGCTAGATGGATGATAGGTATTAAGAAGGGTACTTGTGATGAGCACTGGGGGTTGTATATAAGTGCTGAATCAATGAATTCTGCTCCTGAAACCGATATTGCACTGTATGTTAACTAAAATTTAAAAAACAGGGGCGCCTGGGTGGCGCAGTCGGTTAAGCGTCCGACTTCAGCCAGGTCACGATCTCGCGGTCGGTGAGTTCGAGCCCCGCGTCAGGCTCTGGGCTGATGGCTCAGAGCCTGGAGCCCGTTTCCGATTCTGTGTCTCCCTCTCTCTCTGCCCCTCCCCCGTTCATGCTCTGTCTCTCTCTGTCCCAAAAATAAATAAACGTTGAAAAAAAAAAAAAAGTCTTTAGGATAAAAAGTTGCCTTCCTTGCAGAGTTGTGAGGATCAAATGAGAAAATGGATGTGAAAAGCTTATGAAAATTATGAACTAATGCATAAATATGAGATAACCATCATTAATATCATTAGTGCTTTAGAGGGAGGAAATGTAGGTAAACATGAGTTTAAATAGAAATCCTTGGGATGCTTGGGTGGCTCAGTCAGCTGAGTGTCCAGGGCTCAGGTCATGATCTCACAGTCTGTGAATTCGAGCCCCACATCGGGCTTTGTGCTGACAGCTCAGAGCCTGGAGCCTGCTTTGGATTCTATGTCTCACACTCTCTCTGTTCCTCCCCTGCTCACACTCTGCATTCTGTCTCTCTCTCTCAAAAATAAAGATTAAAAAAAAAATTTTTTTATAGAAACCCTTTATTAAGCATCTATTATGTATGGATAGTTTCTGTGGATGCCCATTGGAATATTTTTAGCTGCAAGTAATGATAATGAGCAATGACTTGAACAAATAGGTAGTTATTTTCTGGCATACCAAGAATTCCAGAGGTGATCCTTTGCCCTTTCCGTCTGAATTACAAGATGACTGCAATGCTTGGCCTTCACCTCCAAGTTCAAGGCAAGAAAGGGTTGAGGTGAAAGGACAGTTCAAACTCAGCTGTCTTGTTTCATTAGGAAAGCAAAATCTCCCCTGTTGATTCCCAGGCAGCTCTACCTAAATTCCCAGTTCTACCTAAATCTCTTTGACCAGAACTGGGCCACACGGCCACTCATAACAACAAGGGAGAGGTGGTGGGAGGTAACATAGGAGAAATGGCTTCTGGCTGACCAATGACAGGTTGTGTTGCATGCATATAAAACACAGTACTTGGCACAGAGTAAAAGTGCTCAATGCATGTTGTATGTGCCTCTGTGTATCTGTGTGTGGTTTATATGTGTTCTTCATTTCTTTTTAATTTTTTAAGGTTTATTTATATTTGAGAGAGAGGCAGAAAGTGAGTAGGGGAGGGGCAGAGAGAGAGAGGGAGACAGAATCCGAAGCAGGCTCCAAGCTCTGAGCTGTCAGCACAGAGCCTGATGTGGGCTCAAACTCACAAACCGTGAGATCATAACCTGAGCCAAAGTCGGAAGCTTAACTGACTGAGCCACCCAGGCACCCATCCGTTTCTCCTAACAATCCTGTGAAGTAGGATCTTTTACAAATGAGACCTAATACACAGCTGGTAAAAGGCAGAGCCAGGCCTCAGACCCAGAATGCAGACCCTCTGATGGCATTCTGAGGCTCTTTCCATTCTCTCGCCATGCACCCCCTCCACACTAAACCGGCCCTTAAGGTCTTGCTTTTGGAGACACATCAGGCCCAAGTGGGCTTGATGAAGAGAGAAGGTGAAAAGAGATTAGCTTTAAATAAGTTGATGCCTAACCCTGGGGCTGTACGTGGAGCAACCATGAAGTCATGGGAAAAGTTTCCATAATTCCACATGCTAGACCCATGCCTCTGTCTGAATGCAGCCACTTTGGAACAGTCACGCTGGGAGCCTCAGCAGGCTCAGCACTTGTCCTGATGATACCACCACTGCCCGGGATTCCAGTGGGATTCGCCTTCACAAGTCATAAAAAGACCTCAATCATTACTGTAAAATTACACCTCATTTCTGACTCCAACCCTAGTCCTAGCTCCTCGTCTCATTTACCATCAGTTCCTAATGACTTATGACTAGTGCCAAAAATTTTAAAAATCATTTCCCAGGTGCGCCTGAGTGGCTCAGTCAGTTAAGCATCTGACTTCAGCTCAGGCCTTGATCTCACAGTTTGTGAGTTCAAGCCCTGCATCAGGCTCTGCACTGACACAGTGTGGAGCCTGCTTGGGATTCTCTCTCTTCCTCTCTCTCTTTGCTCCTCCCCTGCTCTCTCTCTCTCTTTCAAAATAAATAAACTTAAAATTAAATCATGCCCCAAAGACAACTGTATTGCAATTTATTTTTTTTTAATGTTTATTTATTTTGAGAGAGAGAGAGAGCACACACTCTCAAGGAGGGACAGAGAGAGAGGTACAGAGAGAATCCCAAGCAGGATCCATGTTTTCAATGCAGAGCCTGACACAGGGCTGGAATCCACAAACTGTGAGAGCATGATCTGAGCCAAAATCAAGAGTCACTTAACTGACTGAGCCACCCAGGAGCCCCTGTATTGCAATTTAGATGTAAAAGCATGGACTGTCGGCTTCTCAGGCAATTTTCTTTTCTTTTTTTCTTTTTTTTACATTTATTTATTTTTGAGAAACAGAGTGAGACAAAGCGTGAGCAGGGGAGGGGCAGAGAGAGAGGGAGACACGGAATCTGAAGCAGGCTCCAGGCTCCGAGCTGTCAGCACAGAGCCTGACGCGGGGCTCGAACTCACGGACCATGAGATCGTGACCTGAGCCGAAGTCGGAAGCTCGACCGACTGAGCCACCCAGGTGCCCCCTCAGGCAATTTTCAAATTAAGTTACAGAAATGTTTAAAATAGCTGAAGCACTCTTGCAATAAATATGCTCTCCCAGGTTGACATCTTAGAAGAAGACAACTCTTAGGTTGGCTGTATCATTTCTGCTGTGTTTAAGAAAAATTACTCAGGGCACCTGGGTGACTCAGTCAGTTGAGTGCCCAACTTCAGCTCAGGTCATGATCTCGCGGTTTGTGAGTTTGAGCCCTGCGTCAAGCTCACTGCTGTCAACGAGGATCCTGCTTCAGACCTTCTGTTCCCCTCTCTCTCTGCCCCTCCCCTGCTCTTGCTCTCTCTCTCAAAGATAAATAAACGTTAAAAAAAAAAAAAGAAGAAGAAGAAGAAGAAAGAAGGGCTCCTGGGTGGCTCGGTCGCTTAAGTGTCCGACTTTGGCTCAGGTTGTGATCTCACAGTTCGTGCTGACAGCTCAGAGCCTGGAGCTTGCTTCGAATTCTCTGTCTCCTTCTCTCTCTGCCCCTACCCCACTCGTGCTCTGTCTCTCTCTGTTTCTCAAAAATAAATAAAAACATTAAAAAAAATTTTTTTTTTAAATTACTCACCTTGAGAGGCATTGTGAGAAGACCACTAGACTTGGTAAATATATACCAATGGGATATACTTAATGCAAGTTAAGGCACCAGACGTGGGTCCACTCCAAGTAATGGTGGAATTGTAAACTGGTATTGCTTTCTCAGAGCAATTTGGCAGTGGGCATCGGGAAGCTTTAAGGAGTTTAAACCAGTTGACCTAGAAATTCCCCCTCTAGGAATCTTTACGTATACGGCTATTCATTTTATTTGCAAAATAGTGAAAAGAAGTCACTAGCCCAAATGTCCCGCAATGGGGAAACTGTCAAGTAAATTGTGGTATATTCATTAAATTAAATAAGGCAATCATTAAAAATGATGTTTTTGAAGAATCATCAGATGTTTTTAAATTTAATTTTAATGTTTATCTATCTTTGAGAGAAAGAGAGAGACAGGGCATGAGCTGGAGAGGGGCACAGAGACAGGGAGACACAGAATCTGAAGCAGGCTCCAGGCTCCGTGCTGTCAGCACAGAACCTGACGTGAGGCTCGAACCCACGAACCGTGAGATCATGCCCTGAGCCAAAGTTGGACGCCTAACCAACTGAGCCACCCAGGCGCCCCCATCAATGATGTTTAAAGATGTTCACAATAGCCCTGCTTCGGGTGAGCCCAAGCCCTGCTTCAGGTGAGCCCCATTTCTCTCTCTTTCTCTCTCTCTCTCACTCTCTCTCTGCCCCTTGTGGGATTCTCTCTCTCTGCCTCTCGCTCACTTGCGCCCTCTCTAAATAAACAAACAAACAAATAAATAAATACAATCACAATAGAATAAGTGAACAAATATGACTGTAAAACTTCATGCATTCTATATTCCCATTTTTACTTTCTATATGCTAAAAAAAAGGCTCAAGGTGTACTCAAAATGTTATCAGTGGTTTTATCTGGGTGAAATTACAGGTGATTTAAAATTTTCTTCACTATACTTTTATACATACAATTTTTGATCATTGTTACTATAAGTGTTGCTTTTATAATTAGAAAAATATGTGTAATGAAAATTACTTTGTAAGAAAGAAAAAAATGGGTTTTAGTAGGAGAGAAGAGATCTGCCCCTGAGGGGTTGATGGTTTAATGGAGGAAATGAGACATGTACACAAATAAATTTATTACAAGGTAGTTAGGGGTATAATGGAGGTTTTACAAAGTGTGGAGGGAAGGATTAGCTCTGCCTGGGAAAGTTGAAGGCTGGTGAAAAGAGGTAACATTTGTGCAGGGTCTTGAAGGATGAATAGGAGTTCTCTAGGGCTTTGTAAATTGTTAAGCACTATGTAAGCATAAGTTAGGTTTTTGGCCTTTGTTATTACTGTCAAAGCTTACCTCATATAAAGCTCCCTTTCTTGTCTCTTTCCCATGCTCCCTGAAGCCCAGGATCCTTGGGACAGGAAGCAGCAGTTAAACAGTCACACATCAGTGCTCCAGCAAGTGAACTGGGGTGCATCCAACTAAGGAGCAGATCCAGGACCAGAGGACATAAAATTATCTGGGAGCAGGGCCAGGAAGGTGCTGGTGGGTAAACAGTTCCCCCTTATTTGCCACCCTGTGGAAAGGCTGGCTTTGCTTGTGGCCTCCACCCTGAGTTATGGGACCATCTCCACCTGGGGGATGGTAAAAACCAAGAATGAGCATCATACATCGGTCCATGATTTACATTGGCAGGAAATGGTGTGTCAGATGCCCTTACAGCCTCCAGACAGGGTGGAGTGGAAAGGAGGGGTGTGGGTGAGGGGACCAGGAAAGGTGGCAGGAGATTATTTGTTTGGGAGAAATCCTTAGAGGCTCAAGGTTGGAAAAGATTTGTAAGTTATCTGATTTAATCCTGCTGATCCCGTTCCTAACATTCCCATCACGTTGCCATCCTTCTCTGCCGTCAGGGCACAGCTCAGAGGCCACCTCTTCTATTACCCCCCACCTCAATTCCTCCGGGCTATGCTGCAGGCATTCCTCATTGTTCAACTTTATGAGAAAAGAATTCAGTGTCCACTGTGCACCACGCACGGTGCTTATAGTTCCTTGATTGCAATATGCCCTCCTCTGCGTCCTTTTGTTTATTCCTGCAACAAACATACATTCGACACCTACACTATGCCAAACAATGTTCTAATAGAGTGGAGAAAAAGACAGCCAAGATCTCATGATCTCATGGACCTGTCATTCTAGTGGGGGAGACATACAATAAACAAAGGAACAAATAGGAAAATACCAGGTCAAGAAGGAGGCAGCTTTGTGAATATCTAAGGGAAGAACTTTCCATACAAAGAGAGCAGCTGATTCCAAGATCCAAGGGGATAACCTTTGCTTGCTCTAGGAACAAAAGGAAACTGGCCTTGTGTGTGAAATACTTGCTCTCGCTTTATCTGCAGATGAAAATCTTTTTATCTTTTAGGACTTGGCTCAAGCATCTCGTGTTTAGGCAACTCTACCCTAATTTTCCCAGATCAAAGTGACTGTCTCCTTTCCTCCCCATTGACGCCAAGTCCAAGTACGTGTCTGTCAGCATACCTGTAACAATTTGCCATTCCTTCCATACTACAGCATCGCTACTCCCCTGTGGACCTCAGTCTCATCAAGGGCAGCGCACCCTGTTTAAACTCCTACTGCCCAGGACAGAGCCTGGCCCAGAGTCTGTGATCAGTAAACATTTACGTGTTCCTCAAATATGTGAACGCTCACGTAGTACTCTGGCAGAACCTCCCTGGTGACACTTCTTCAGAATTAGCGACCACTTATTGATCAGTGCCAGGCCCTGTGCTGGGGGCCTTTCAGTTCTGCTCTCATAAGCCTCACAACCGCCATCTATGGTAAGTGTTATTATCCCATTTTGTAGTTAAAACTCAGAGCATCAAAAGTGACTTGCGAGGTGTCTCGGTAGTCAGAATCAGAGCTAGGATTTGAACTCAAGTCCTCTTGGTGCCAAAGCCCAAAGCTTCATCTTCAATGTGACGCGCTCACCACGTGTTGTTAGTTCGTCTGGGGATCTGTCCTCTCTTTTCTTCTGGGTGACCATTTCCCTGACAGAAGGTCTCTAGTTCACTCCCTTCTATAGTCCTCCTGGCACCAGAAGTGTTTTGTATTTAGCACACACTCAGTACATGTGACTTAAATCTCCAAGAGGTGGAAAAGAAAGAATGAATATGTGAACGAATGTGTCATCCAAAGTGAATCAGCCTCTAATCTCAGTTCCTAGGAGGATGATGGGCTGGAGGGAGAGATATTTCCAAGGGGAGGGGCCTTCCCAGGTACCTCTGCGCCCATCTGGGAAAGCTGAGTGTGCTGTCGCTGTACTAAGGCACTCACTTCTTAGAAATCACACCTTTTGCTCAGTTGTACATCTCAGCAGGCAGGCGGGGGTGCAGAGAGGAACATGCATGGCTTCCAATGAGTTGGGAAAATGAGGTTAGGTTTCGATTCAGATAGTTATTTGTGTTTTCTGGGTCTGCACGGTCAATAAATTTTCAACGAGCAGTGATTCTGTTCCTCATCTTTCACTGCTTTATGGGACTTCAGGGAATGAAAGCATAACATCCTGCTTTCCCATAAGTTCTCTGGCTGCTACCCTGGCACCAATTAAAGACATGTCTATGCAATTAATCAAAACCAATTTGGAAGCACTCTGGCCCTGCTCCTCTGATGTGCTGCCTGCTCCACATACAGTAGTTCCTCAGCTGCAGCGATGGAGCCAGGCACATAGGAGCTTTTGATGAACTGGCCGTGCCGGCCCCAAGTGTTAACTATGTCATCTGACATGACTAATGAGGCTCCCAACTTGATCCGTGTGAGCGGAGCAGCCCTGCTGTCTGGAGGAGGCTCAGTTTCCGCAGCCAGCCTGGAAAGAGGCTACAACGTGCAGGGTACACACTCCACCATGTCAGCTGGAGTCCTGGAGGCCTCTAGTGTTGGAGCTGGGAGTCGTCCACCGAGAAGGTGCTGGACCCTGTGGGCCGGGCTCTGCCCTGGGCACTGGTGGGAGTGTGACCCAATTTAAACTTCTAGCTCAGACTCCTCATTTTACAGACATGGAAACCGAGATCCAGCAACGGTGTGGGGTTTGCCAAAGACCGGAGGCTTTGGGGGGAAAGAAATAAAGGAATAGGCATGGCCCTTACCCTCGAGGAGCTAAACTGCTAGATAAGCAGAGAAACATTCATGAGCGTAAAAACTGAGGCCTGGTGCAGATACACCTTATCAAGCTTAAGCCATGGGTTTCCTTCTGCAAATGTTTATCAAGAGAAGGATAGCCGGTGTCCTTGTCACCTCTACAATATCAAGAACATGGCATTTGGAGTCCACAGGTCCGGGTTTGAGTCCCAGCTCTACTTTGAATTGATGGAATCTTGAGCAAATCACTTCATTTTTCTGAGCCTTGGTTTTCTCACCTGAAACTTTGGGGACAAGCCAAATGCTGCCACCCAGCCTACTTTCCAGAGTCCTGGTGAGACCCAGCAGAGTTAATGGGTGTGAAAGTATAAGTAAGAATCTGCACATGTTAGCTGTTATATATATTATTACCCCTTCTCAGGATCCCTGGCTGAAATCTCTAGAATATGGATCCACAGATAGCTTTAACTCTCTTCCTCTTCCTGCCCCTTTCAAGATGCACAGGAGAGAAATGAATATAAAACCAGTTGGTCATCTGCCTACCATCTCAACTGCTTTCCCAGAGAGTCACGATATAGAAAGTAGAAGAACTTGGCCACTGTAATTTCATGTCATTCCACGCATTTATTGAGCACCCACCATATGACAGAGGTGGGCCACGCTGTACGAGAAGTCAGAGTTGGATAAGACAAGTTCCTTGGCCACCTTGAGAAGCTCACCATTTAGTGGGAGAAACAGATGTGGACACAAAAAACTATAACCTGCTACAGAAGAAGAACCTGCCAAAGGAAAGATACAAATCAAGTGCTGTAGGAGGCAGGTGAAGGAATGATTTAGCTCTGTCAGGAAGTGGAAGAAACAGCACTCCAGACTGAGGGAACAGCACAGGCAAATGCATGGAATTCTGAAAGGAACGGTGGTCTAGGCGTCACAATGAAATCAAGTGAGGTATGGGATGTGAGCATGAACAAAAGAAAAATCACTGGGTCCCAGCTCTGAAACCCAGTCATGGACACTGCTGTTTCACTGTTCTCTTTGTTGGCTAGGTCACCTTGGCCTCTGTCCCTCAGTCAGAGCGAAATCCCATACTAGCCCTTCCTCCAGCGAGGCTGAACCTAACCCCCAGCCAGGAGAGCCAACTGCGGAGGAACAGGGAACCACAACAGCCATCAGATGCAAAGAGGCTGGGGCTGGAAAATGCTGGTCACAGCCACACTTCCCCAACTCAGGGGAAAGTTCTACCCGGGATGTAGCAACGACACCAACATCTGGAGCATGATGGCAAAGACCCAAAGCCCCTTGGCATGGTCACGTGCTAAGTTTCTCTCCTTTCCTCCTTCATCCAGAAGAAGCCAGCATCTTCTTTTATGAGTGCTGCCGTCAGAATGGCTTGGAAGGCTTGGAGCTGCAGCTGGACTTAAGGCATGGCCATGGGCCCACCCCAGGGGCTCATATTTTCTCAGTCTTTCCATTTTTCATTGTAAATTGGTTTTTATTGTGCAAATAATATAGTGATAAGAACGGAAACCCCAAAAATAAGAGAACGGGGAAAGAACACCTGCTCACAGGTTATCTTTTTCCATTTCTCCTTGCCCTTTCCTGCTGATGTCTGTTCGTGTGAATGTGTGGGTTTTGTTTTGGTTTGGGTTTTTTTGGCTGCTTTCATCGCTGATACAATTACATATTCTATTTTTTATTGCTCAGAATTGTATCATACAGCTTTTTCCATTTTGCTACTTATTGCCAACTCCTGGTGTCCACCCAGGCTTGGCCCAGTTTCCCCAAGACTGAAGAAAGATGCCTGGGGCATGAATAAGGGATGCCCCCTACGTAACATTATCATCATCGACAACTGGCATCATGGTGCAGAGGAAAAATATTGACTGCTGTGTCATCACATAGAAATTGACTGCAGTCTCAAAGCCAGGTGGCCTGAGCAGATCACTGCATCTCTCTGAGCCTCAGGTCCTTGCCTGAAAAATAAGGATTGTATTTAATACCACCTCATAGGACTGCTGGGAGGATGTGATGGGATACCAAAAGGGAAATGCCCAATCAATGGTAGCTCCCCTTCCTGAACGTTTGCTGGGGCTGACCTAGGGTCCACTCTACTTTCACCCTTCCTCTCTTGACCACATTGGACCTTCTCCCCTTCCCTGAGCCCACCAGGCCTCCTGCACAAGCCCATCTAAACTCTGACAGACATACCATATTTCTTATTCATTGGACGAATACACCATCTTTTACTTAAGCATTCTCCTTTGATGGGAACATTGGTTGTTTCCCAATTTTTCACTGTTGCCATAATGATGCAACAAACACCTTAATGAATATTGCTCACTTGATCCTTTATAAAAAGTAATCCGTTGGGAACAATCCCCAGGAATCAGGATCACTAGGACAGAGGTGAGAGTCATTTTAATGGTTTCTGATACGCATTTCCAAATTATTTTTCAGAAGGTTTGTACCTATTATTTTGCCACCAACTCGAGGGAGAGGACCACTTGGACTACATTATAGGCTGTTAGGCTCTTCAAAAACTGTTGGTCCTGCTTCATTTCCCTCTATTTTCTCCCCCAACATCTCTCCCATACTGCAGCTACACGGGACAACTCATTTTCACCCCCAAAATTATATCCCCATGCCTTTGTGCCTTTGTACTTTCTATTATTCTCTATCACCCTGACCAGAGAATATTCTTCCCTTAACATGCCCTCTCACCATAGAGCTCACCCTTTATGGAACTGGGAACTTTCATACTATCTTCAAGACCCAGCTTAAATACCCCTTTGTCCGTGAACTAATTCCAATTCTCCCACGCAGAGTTAGTCACTCCTGCTGGAGGGACCTTTGGCATCCAAGTGCTCACCAAGAAAGTCATTCTCTAACCCCAGCTACCTGCCCAAATCTGTATGATTCTCTCTCTCCCCCTCTTTCACTCTCTGCACCAGGCAGTTACCAACTTACACAAATTGATAATCTAATCATACTGCTGGATCCACTTATCTCTCTCTCATTGCCATCACCATTGGCCATAACCTCTCATCAGGATTCCTGCAATAGTCTTCTAAAATAAAATAATAATAATAAAAGAGTAATATGTACATGGTTCAAAAGTCAAAATTTCTTGGACCATCTGGGTAGCTCAGTTGATTAAGTGTCTGACTTTGGCTCAGGTCATGATCTCACGGCTCCTGAGTTTGAGCCCCACGTTGGGCTCTGTGCTGACAGCTCGGAGCCTGGAGCAGGCTTGAGATTCTGTGTCTCCCTCTCTGCCCCTCCCCCGCTCTCGCTCTCTCTCTCTCTCTCTCTCAAAAATAAACTTAAAAAAAATTAAAATAATAAGAAAGTCAAAATTTCTCCAAGGCTTGTAAGTAGATTCCTGTCCCATCCGTCCCCACCCCAAGCCCTGCTCCTCACACTCAACTAGCCACTTTCACTTCTTCCAGCTTTTGGTATTTATTTTCATTCTCCAAATAATTCTCCAACAGCCTATACTGCTGTTTTGTGATTTTTTTTAAGTTTATTTATTTTAAGAGAAAGAGAGAGAGAGCGTGAGCAGGGGAGCAGCAGAGAGAGAAGAGAGAGAATCCCAAGCAGGCTCTGTGCTGTCAGTGAGGCATCCAACATGGGGCTCTATCCCACAAACCGTGAGATCATGACCTGAGTTGAAACCAAGAGTCAGACACTCAACTGACTGAGCCACCCAGGAGTCCCTGTTTTGTGATTTTTAAGTTCAGACATTACCTACTGACTTTGAGAAATGGAAGATTTCTCTAATACGACCTCCCTGCCCCATCTTCTGATATAATTGTATCAGTTTTGGGTTAAATCATCATATGGTGCTTACATATTATGACCAGAAGTACCATTAAAAATATTTGCCCGCTTCCAGGACTGTTGTTTCTCCTGGTGAGGTCAGAGCCTGCTGGGGGAAGGCAGAACACTTGGGGAAGGGGCTGATGTGGGGGAGGTGATGCAGGCCAGCCATTGGCTGGCAGCCTGGTGTCTCTGGATGGTTCCCATGCAGGGCTGGCTCCCTGGGCCCAGGGAGGTATAGCAAGCAGGGCTGAGGTCAACCTTCGGGGGAGCCAAAGGCAATGCCCAGGAGGGGCTGGAGGCTGCTGGTTGGCACAAGTACTAACTGATCCAAAGAGATGCTGGCCTTTCCAGCAGGTTTCTGGAGCCCCTGGCTATGCCATATATTGTCTCTTTAGTTGCTCGATCCTGGGAAGGTTCAGGGAGTTCTAAGCTGGGGAGCTAGGGCAATTGGAACTGTAGCAATGGGGTACTCAGGGAGCTTGGGGGTATTAACCAGTATAGAAAAATGACAACAACCCATAAAGTCTAATATAACTAATACAGTCCTGTTGGTCCTGACTATGACTATGTAAATATCATTCACAGCCAGGTAATGTAGGTAGGGCTTTGTGATTATATTTCTATTTTTGTTAGCATTTTAGTTTTTCCTAGTTTCCTCATTGTTTTCTTTTGCTTAGTTTCAATGTACTTATCACTAAATCATCTCCCAAACTCTTTGATAGAGTAATATGATCACCAAATCCATCAAATAATCTCTTAATTCCAGCTTTATCTCAGGCACTGTGCTAAGCACTGGGGACTCAACCGTGAACAAGACAGACATGGTCCCTGCTTCCATTGAGTTTATAGTCTAGCAAGGGATCAGATATAAGTAATTATAGCTGCTCTAAGTGTCACAATGGGAGAAGAATGGATTCTAACTCTCATCCAGTTAGAGACAGGAAAGATCAGACCTGAAAACTTGATAGAAACTATTCACTCAGGCAGCATACATTTACTGAAGTTTTCTTACATGCCAGGACATGTTCTAAATTCTGAGAACACAGCACCAAACAATACAGACAAGGCCTCTCCCTTCCTTGAGCTTACATTCTAGTGAGGCAAGACAGATAATGAACACAGAGGATACTTTTCAACAGAAACAAGACCTATAAAACAAACAGGGTGGCTTGATGGGGAATGACTAGGGCAGGAGGTCAGGGAGATTAAGCTATTTTAGGCAGATTGACAAGGTCACCAAACATCTGAGAAGGTGACATCTGATCTGATATCTATAGTCAACTATGTGAAAAGCAAGGAAAGACATGTTCCAGGCAGAGGGAACAGTATCTGCAAGATTGGAGGAGGAGAAAGAGCGTAAGGTTTCAGAGCAGAATTGAAAGGAGTTCCATACTGGGGGCGCCTGGGTGGCTCAGTTCGTTAAGCATCCAACTTTGGCTCAGGTCATGATCTCACAATTCATGGGTTCAAGCCCCACATGGGGCTCTGTGCTGACAGCTCAGAGCCTGGAGCCTGCTTTGGACTCTGTGTCTCTGTCTCTCTCCCTTTCCCCCACTCATGCTCTGTCTCTTTCTGTCTCTCAAAAATAAATAAATATTAAAAAAAAAAAAAAGAAAAAGAAAGTAGTTCCATATGGCTGGAACATACAGGGCAAGGGACAGTTGCCAGAAATAAGAGAATGGATGTAAGCTACAGAGTGGGAGCCCTACCACCCTTAATAATATTATTATTGATAAAAATCCCCACTCTTCAGTAATTTGTCTATCTTAAGATACATTCCCACATTCTTTGCTCTCTGTAGTATTATAGGACATACGGAAACTTGAAAATTACATTGTTTTTTTTTTTTTTTTCCAACGTTTATTTATTTTTGGGACAGAGAGAGACAGAGCATGAACAGGGGAGGGGCAGAGAGAGAGGGAGACACAGAATCGGAAACAGGCTCCAGGCTCCGAGCCATCAGCCCAGAGCCTGACGCGGGGCTCGAACTCACGGACCGCGAGATCGTGACCTGGCTGAAGTCGGACGCTTAACCGACTGCGCCACCCAGGCGCCCCGAAAATTACATTGTTAAAGACTCTTTTGCCAGATGGAAAGTGTGGCAGGAGACTGAAGGATGTGTGGTAGGAAGAAGCTGTTGTTTTGTCTTGCTTTTTGGTGGTGTGTCCAGCAGCAGCACCAAGCACAGGCTCTTGGGTTCCTTCTCAGAAGTAGCACCCCTAACAGATCAGTACCTACTGTGGGCTGGCCTTTACTCAGGGTAGCAGCACCTTTGTAACCTCCTTTTTTGTCTTCTAACTCTTCTAAGCCTTTTTTTTCTTGGGCTACTCCCATCTGCCCAACATCTCTGTAAACAATTGCCTGATTTAAATCCTTTTCTTCTTGAAATGATCCAGAGTAGGGGCACCTGGGTCACTCAGTCAGTTGAGCGTCTGACTCTTGATCTCCGCTCAGGTCATGATCTCACGGTTCCTGAGATCGAGCCCTGCATTGGGCTCTGTGCTGACAGTGTGGAGCCTGCTTGGTATTCTCTCTCTCTGCCCCCTCCCCTCCCCTCTCCTCTTTCAGAGTAAATAAATAAATTAAAAAAAAAAAAAAAAGAGAAAGATCTAGAGTAGTGCTGCCCTATAGAATGTTCTGTGATGACAGAAATGTCCTAACATGCTGGCCAAAACAGTGCCTTCTAACCATATGTGGCTACTGAGCTCTCGAAATGTGGCTAGTGTGACTAAGGAACTGACTTTTTAATTATGTTTAATTTTAATAATTTAAATGTAAATAGCCACGTGTGGTTAACGGCTACTGTACTGAACAGTACATATCTAAAATTATCTGTTTTTCATATCACGGGACACTGACTGATACAGTAGTTGATATGGAAAGTAACTGTGGGAAACTGATCCTCAAAGAGAGAACCCTAAGACCGTTATATGACCTGATTGCCTGGAATTCAGCAGTGACCTCACTGCCAGTAGAAAATAGGATACTGTGTCAGGGAAGAGCCCCAACCTCATGGAAGATGGCAAAGAGTAACAGGACTCCAGGTTGGCTTGCCACACTCTATAGGTGCTGAAAGTAGACAACAAGATTCAGCAGATTGGAGAAAGACAGTTTATTTCACAGCACCACCAACAGCAGGGGCAACACCATGGTACGGCTGGTCTCCTAGCCCTCAAGTCCCATGGGGGCAATGCAACGGGCCCAGATGGCAGCTATGTAATGTGGTTACAACCCATGTAATGTGGTTGCACCATAGCTGAGGAATCCTGAGCCAAGGGCTCAGAACCTTTTATAACAAGCAGTCAACAGGCCAGTCTCCTTCTCCTGGGGAGTGAATAGTTATACACTAGTCATGCTGTGATCACCTCGACCTACTTGATTGTCTTTGAGACTAGTTATAGAAATGACTCCGGGTCAGAGCATGGTTAAGTCTTATAGTTTGACACTCAACAAGGGCACTTGGAGTCTCTGGTGGACTGCCTCTCCCAATAACTAGTAATCCATGGAATGCAACAGCGAAAGGGAAAAGAGTTACTTAAAAAGTATCACCTGTGGATACCTGGGATGGTATGTTTATCAAAAAGCAAGTCTTTGGGGGATCAAGTTGCTGCTGAAATGGACTGTTATGGTAGGAAGTTTGACTACAAAGATTCTGAGAGGGATTGGCTGCTTCTGACTGCACTGGAGGACTTTTTGGAAGAAAATGACAAGTTCAGAATTCAAAACTCTCAAGCTCTATACACAGTCCAAGAATCTGAGAGTTTCTACTATAGCTCTAAAGTATTTTTTAAACCTATTATAGCTTCAGGACTAATATAATTGAACATCATACCCAAGCTTTGATACTGTTGCTGCAGAATTATAATGTTAGTAGGATTCACAAGTTCCTAAATTTCTTAGATGAAAGTTAAGGCATGAATGGGGAAAAATGGGACCCTGGAACTTGGAATAGAGACACTTGGTTTGACACAGACAAACAGGAGAATCTGAATGCCTAAATCTTTGAGATGCAGACAAATAAAAGAAGCTTATGGGTCTTTTTTCTATCTACCTAATTTCTTGGGGAAACATGGAAGTATGATCAAGATTTAAAAAAAAAAAAAACCTCACATACAGAAGTGTGTGTGTGTGTGTGTGTGTGTGTGTGTGTGTGTGTGTGTTGACAGAGAAAGAGAGGGAGAGCAGAGAGTAAGCACATATGTGCGTAAAGGCACCTGTACCCAACTAAGCCCATTCGGCACCTCCATGTTTGAAGACAGAATATAAAAATTCAAAGCTCTTTCCAAGTCAAATGAATCTAGGGTCCCTATGTCCTCCAAATCACTTTGACTCCATGTCCAGCCCTGCTTGTTAGTATACTAAAGGCAGAGAAGGTCCATGTAGAAACACAAAATTCTCAATCATAAATCTGACAGCCTTAGATGCATTCATAGTCTCTTGCCAAGTCCAATTCCAATCTTCCTCTTGGGGAACTACATTTCCCTCTACCATTTGTCCCACACTTTTATTGTTTGTTTATTGAAATGCTCCGCTTGCTGGAAGTCTCCCAAAGAAGTAAGTCATCATGCTGTTTTGTTGTGATTGGGATTTGGGGGGTACCGAGGGAGGGATGGTGAATGATTCTGTGGTGCTGTTTGGAACTCCACACAACACCCATGGCAACTTCACTGGAAATGGCAGAACTTCCCTCCATTGATAAGACTTCAGTGTAGTGATAATGCTTTAACACTCTATATATCTGAAGCTAGAGCAGTGAATACATTGGGGGACCCTGCTCTCTACTCACAGTCTTACAATCTAGTGGTAAAGATAAAGTAAAAGACAGTTATAATCCAGCAACAACAGAAATGCAATGGAAGAAATAAGTGCTTTGGAAGTGCAGTGGAAGAAATAATGGGCTTCAGGATCAATTGAGCTATGGGTAAGAGGTAGAGAAAGAGGAGATACTTTCCTGAACCCATCCTGAAGGGTGAGGAGGGGTTTCCAGGCAAGGATGGGAGTGGGCCTGGCATTGATCCTGGCAGAGGAAGTAGCATGTTTAAAGGCTTGGCGGGGGAACGGGGGGGGGGGGAGAGACAGTGTGGTCTGCACAGACACAATGGGTCATTCCAAGTGACCAGTGAACAGAACTCGAAGGGAAGGTGACTAAAGATGAGGCTGCGGGGGAGAGCAGGGCCACCTGTTCTGAAAGAGTTTCAAGTGCATGAACAGCATGGTCAACTTTCTTTATGAGAAATGTCATTCTGGAGGGTGACTTGGGGACGGAGAGATCAGTTAGGAGGCTTCTGCATCATTCCAAGAGATGTTGTGGGTCTAAAACAGGGTGACAATAGTAGGAAGAGAGGAGTATGTCACAATTTCAGGGTTATTTAAAAGGTAGAACTGACAGACCTTATTAGCCCATTAGACATGAGGAGGGAGAGAGATGGAAAGGTCAAGGGTGAGCTCAGCTTTATGGCATGGCTAGCTGGATGTGCTCCTAAGTATGGACCAATGAGAGGTTCAAGCATGTGCTCTAGGAACTCAGAGGCTAGAGAGACCACGGTGGGAAAGGATGTGGGAGGTGTGGTCAGTGAGGGTCTCTGATTTCAGAGAAGATGTTAAATGAGCAGATTAAGAAAGAAAGAGGGGTCAGTGGAAGAGTACGGAGTTTTGGAACCAGAGATACATGGGTTCAAATCCCTGCTCTGTCACTAACTTGTTGTGTAATTTGGACCAAGTTCTTATCCTCTGAACCTCAGTATCATCATGTGTAAAGATTAGGATAAGGCTAATTTCTATTTCTATGGGAAAAACTTAATTTGTAAAAGTGTTAGCATTGGATCTATGTTAATTACCACTGTCTTGTTCAAGTGCCTATGTACATGAATTCACCCTCTACAATCAACCAGCAAATAGTTGCTAGGTAACTACAAGAACACAGCCACCATTTACTGAGGGTCGCTCAATTTGATAAGCATTGTGTATAGTCATCATCTAATTGAATCCTTAATATAACTCTATGAAGTAGATATTATATTATCATCCCTACTTTACAGGTGAGGAAAATGATATTCAAAGAGAGATAAAGAGCTTTGCTTAAGGTCACACTACAAGTAAGTGGCAGAGCTCGATGGGAACCTGGATCTTACAAAGCTATAGTCCCAGGTGCTGTGGAGAAGGAAAAGAGGCTATAGATGGTTCATACCCATCAATCTCCCGTCCTAAGCTGAGGACTCAAAGGCCAAGAAGTGACATCTTCTTTTGGATGAGTTGTTGGTCTTAGGCCATCAAATCCCTGCAGCAAGGGAGGTGAGATTGCGTCTAGGGGCAAGAGCACCAGGAGAGTGGGCCCTCTAGCAGGAATCCTTGTCTTACTGGGTCTCCTGAAACCAAGGAACTATTGGGTGGTGGCAACTGTGTCCTGATGGATTATTAGGGTCTGGCAAATTGATACTCACAACCACAACTATAGAGCATTAAGTATGAACTGCTTCTAGTGCTCATGCTTTTGACCTTTTCAGGCTGAGGTTAATCTTAGGAAACTTCGGTCTCTGTTGAAGACCTCAACCTGCTGCCCAGTATTTTGGCAATAATCATTACAACTATAATAAATAGTCATCATTTACTAAGCACCTAAGACTTTACCTATGTCATTTCATTTCATTGTATAACCATCCAACAAATTAGATAATCCTATTCCAATTTTACAGATGAGGAAATTGGGGCTCTAAGAGATATGTGATTTGAGTAAGTTCACATAGCTAGTAAGAGTTAATAACAACAATAGCTAACATATATTTAATGCTTACTATGTGCTAGATTCCATGTTGCAGCAGACTCTGTTGGTTACACACTCAACAACCATCCCATCTTTCTGCTCACAGAATCCTAATTTTGTTCAGATACCCATCCCTCAAGAAAAAGGACTCTATCTCCAGTGTGACTGCCCAAAACGATCATTGTAGTCTATTCTATTTTGTCTGTGATTGGATTAAATCACTTGTGACCCAGCTCCTGCAGGTTTATGGAGTTGGGCTTGTGAATCAGCTCCAGCCAAAGATGTGGGAGGGTCATCAGTGAGCATATGTAAAGTGAAGGGAGAGACAGTGTGTTCTGTGAGAACACCAGGGAAATATTTTCTCATTGTTGAAAAAACACAAGAGAAAGTGTCTGGATGTGATGCCTGGAACTGTGGCAGCCATCTTAGGATCACGAGGAAAGCCAGCCTAGGAGAGCCTACAAGCTAAGGTTAGAAGAGCATAAAGACAGAATGAATTTAGGCACTTAATGAATTAACCAATCTTGAAACTTCCCTACTTCTGGACTTCTTGTTATATGAGATAATACATTATCCTTATTATTTCAGATAATACATTTCCTTATTATTAACAAATCAGTTCTTATTTGTTACTTACAGCTGAAGACATTCTAGCTGATACACATGCATTTTATTATTTAATTGTTTAAAAAAAATCAATGAGGATGGTGTTACTGTCCCTATTTTACATACTAGAAAGTGAACTCATCGAGAAGTTGGGTAATTTGTCTAAAGTCACAGAGACAGGAAATGGCAGAAAAGTATTTGAACCTAGTTCTGCGTAACTCCAAAGCCAAAGTTCTTAACCACATCATACTAAGCAAGACAATGAAAATGGAACCTAGTATGGCTGGTTCCAAAGATCATATCTTTCCTCCACAATTTTGTTTTTTTTTTTTTGAGTGAGAGAGAGAGAAAACATGAGAGCAAGTAAGCAAGTGCAAGTGGGGGAGGGGCAGAAGGAGAGAGGGAGAGAATCCTAAGCAGGCTCCACACTCAGTGCAGAGCCTGACACAGGGCTCGATCTGAGATCATGCCCCTGAGATCACGACTTGAGCCAAAATCAAGAGTTGGACACTTAACCAACTGAGCCACTCAGGTCCCCCTCCACATTTCTGGAATGAAATTCTAGAAACTGGACTCCATGACGTATGGCATTTAAAAAATGATGGCCTCCATTAGGATGAGGAGGGGCAGCCACAGGATGCACAGAAGGATTGTTGCAAGTGAGAGGGGCCCAGGCACATGGGTTGGTTTGACCTGGGTCCCCTATTACTAGAGACTGGGCCTTCTCTAGGGCTTGAGAACATGTGTTGAAATGGACAGCCTGGCTCCCAGTGAGACACAAAGCTGGTGCTTTTATACATGAAATCCCTCTCTTGGCCCAGGTATTTATTTCCAGAGGGATGGACCTAATCACTGTCCAACTGCCCCAGTGGAAAATTACTTGGTACTAGCTCCTGGCAGGGATGTCAAGAAGAAATTCCTATCATCAAATTCAGGACTGAGAAAAATGACAGCTAAGATCCATTCCTTTGCTGAAGAGTCTAGGTTTCCAGGAGGTACCAGGAGGCTCTTTTCTGAATCTACAAATTCAATTCAATCTACACAATCAATTCAAATAAGTATTTCTGAGTATATCACATGTACCAGGCCCTGTCTAGGACATGGTGATATAGAGGAACATACATAACCCCTGCCATCTAATCTCAGTTTAAGCAAGAAGGCTGAGGCATGGGACCATGTAATTAAAATAAGGAGACTATGCCCAGAGTTTAACAAGAAAAACACAATGTGTGATAGGAACCTCAAGCAAGAAGAGGTGACATGTGACTGGAGCCATTAGGAACATTGAAGGTGGCCTTGAGATGAGATCTGTAGAATGGGTAGGCTTTGGGCAGGTGGAAATGATCAGGGAGGAAGGAAGAGAAGAACAAAGGCAAGAAAACTCTGTGTCTGCAGAGAAAGGCAAGTATCATTCTGGCTGGAGTATTTGGTGTTTATAGTGGGAGACAGGCCTAGAAAAAGCATTTAGGGGCTTCCTGGGAAAGGTCCAAAATGCCAGGGCAGGTGACTTGGTTTGAATTTGGTGGGAAATGAGGAGCCAATGAAAGCTTTTCATCAGAAATATAACATACTTAGCATTATGCTTTAATGTACGTGAATTCAGCAGGTAGGTACATGCAGAATCGATGTGGGAAAAGATGGGGAATGGGGACTCCAATGTGAAGACTTCGGGGACCCCTTCTCCCCGATCACCTAGTGAAGGCACTGCTTTCTGACTAGCAGAGCCCAAATGTCTAGCATACTGCAAAAAGGCAGCTTCAATGGCTTGCAAAGAAACTTACACCTCACTCTGAGGGCTCCTGCCTGGCTCGAGACTCCTGCATGTCATGGTGTACATAGCCGAGGTGCTGACAGAGCCAGAGGACAGGGATCAGTTACACGGGGACGGGGGGGGGGGGGGGGGGGGGGAGGAGGTAAGACTGCCAGAGCCGAGCTGCAGAGAATCATCAGTGAAAACAAGAGGCCCCAAAGGAGCCCAAGGCAGCCTCTTCTCACTCAGCCAGCTGCAAGGAGCTCAGACCTCGAAGCAGGATTTCTAGGCTCTGGGAAGGCTGGAGGCCTTAGCTACGGTGCAGTGCTATCTATCCTATGATGTGAGAACCAAGGGGGTTTCTAAAGTAACTCTCTTACTGAGAAGCTGGGCCAGTTCTGCACCATTACTGGGAGCACCCTGGTCTTTTGGCTCTGGATCTGGAAGGGAGGGTTGCACTGCATTTTCTCCACGTTGTGACTGGCTGTGGAGAACTCCTGCCATTAGCTGCTCTGGGGACACGGACAAGTCCTTTTCTGAGTCCTCTCAATTTCTTTCTACTTGATTCATCACCTATTTGAGGCTCTGAGAGTCAGCGTTGGCGTCCCTTCGACAAACCAGACATGTGCATGTCTCCTACACCTTCTTTAAGACTAACGCCCCTGGCACATTCCTTCTTGATGGTCTGTGAACACTGCAAAGCTTTATGAAAAGTAAGGCGGCCCCATGAAGTCATCACTCTTTATGGAGCAAACCTTGCAGGTAACATAAATGAGTGAAGGGGACTAAGTTTAAGTGAAAGGTGCAGTCCTACAACAGATACATTTGTTTCTTCACGTCCACAAGAAACATGCTATTCCCAATTTTTGGAATGCCTGCCTCTTGTGTCTAACCACCACTTCCCCACTTTTCACAGAGACCCAGGTACCAAGAAATATTTCTCTCCTTAAAGAAAAACAAGAGTGTAAGTATGATGACAAAATAGTGTGGCGGAGACAAGCAAGTTACAAAGCACATATGGTGGGGCCCCTGGTTGGCTCAGTTGGTGGCGCATGCAACTTTTGGTCTCAGAGTTGTGAGTTTAAGCCCCACTTTGGACCTAGAGCTTACTTTATAAATAAATAAATAAATAAATAATCGATCCACTCTTTAAACAACAGCAAAAAGCACATATGGCATCTAACAAGGATGAAGAACTCTCAGCTCATACGAGAGGGAGAGCTCAGTATGGCCAGATCTTCTGAGTTTTCAACAGAAATGGGAGATCCAGAATTTCACGTGAAAGCTCCCAACTTTACAATGTTGGCTCATTTCCCTCCACTTCCCAACTGTGCTTGCATGCTTTTCCACCACCAACCCACCTGCAGCCTCCCGGACCCTGTCTCCCCTGTCTTCACACCTCTGCTTGGCTCTGTCTGCAAAACATGTCCTCCCTTTCTCTGCCTGGCAATCTCCTTTATTATTATTATTATTATTATTATTATTATTATTATTATTTATTTTAATGTTTGTTTATTTTTGAGAGCAAAGAGAGAGGGCGAGCATGAACGGGGGAGGGGCAGAGAGAGAGAAGGAGACACAGAATCCAAAGCAGGCTCCAGGCTCTGAGCTGTCAGCACAGAGCCCAACGCAGGGCTTCAACTCTTGAACCATGAGACCACGACCTAAGGGGAAGTCGGATGCTTAACTGACTGAGCCACCCAGGTGCCCCCTGCCTGGGAATCTCTTAAACAATTTCTCAAACTCAGATCAATGTAGATTTCCTTGTCTTCGTAAGATTAGGTGCTATTCCTCTCTACGCTCTCACAGTACCCTGAACATACTTCAACAGACCTCTTACCACACTGTCCTGGAATTGCTGGTTTCCTTGTCTTTTGTTCACCAGCCTGAGAACTCCCTGAGGGCAGGGACTTTCGTGGTCTCTGACCTAAGAACCTCAGGGAGGAGGGTGGGAAATATGCCAAGAAAGGGAAAATAGTTTAATCAAAGGGAAAATAAAAATTCAAGCAAGATAGCCAGGGGCTCGAACATTTAAAGTAATAGGTCCAAGAGGTGATAGCAGATGATAAAGAGAAGACAAGCCCAAGACCCAGGAAGGATGATTACAATAGGTTGGAAAGTGGAATGGTTTAAGATAGAAGCTATAGATGAGGTAAGGGTGTCTGGAGACTGTTTTTATAGAGGGTACTGAGCGTACCTCTATACAGAGGTGGGTCTCACTCCTGTAATGTCTTAGTATTGGGCTCCACTGTTAGCTTGATAGTCTGGGGAGTTTCTCTTCTCCATCTCAAGGATTCATCATCCTCAGCCAGCATCTATTGAGCATCTTATTCTGTGTCAGGCACTGTTAGGCACCATAACTATAAAGCAGAATCAGATATGATCCCTGTGCTCAAGCTTGTAGTCTGGTGGAAGAAATGGACACATAAATAGATAATGACAAGAAAAGGCGTTAAAGGATACCACCGAGAGAAGCACAGGGGCTACAGTAGCACAGAGGAAGGACTCCTAATCCATTAAGGTCCGGAAATGGTGATTTACCTGAGGTCATACAGCTAGTTTGGAGCAGACCCAGGATTAGAACCTAGGCCTGTCAGACTTAAAAGCCCACTCGTTCTCCATTGTAGGAAATTGGGAGGAGACAGAAATGACTTCATGGCGATGGAGGAAATTTATGTGTGTCAGTTTGGTTAAGTTGCCAATTGCATGGTTGTAGGTTACAGTTGGTTTAAAAAGAAAGTTGTTTGAGATTTGGAAAGCAGAAGTGAATCAGCAGCCATTGATCACTGAAGTCATGGACAGACGTGGAGGGGCCAGCGGGTTCCAGCTTGTCTTCACTCTCCTCCACTCCACACCCCACTCTTCCTAACTGCTAACTCTGCTGGCCAGTCGAAGCTTTAAGCCCACCACCAGCCATCCAGCTGTGGACTCACAGCCTTCTCCTGTAGGCTTCTCCCATCAGCTCCTCCTTCACAGCTCCAAATCAGCTGGTACGCTTGGCTTTTGGGATCGACTGGTTGGTGACTCCATTGAACGTTCCCCCTTTTCAGAGCTGCACTGCTCCAATCCCTCCCACGATTGTATAAATTCTAATTTCTATAATAAATCTCCTATCCCACAACCCCTAGCACCTCTGCTTCTTTAGTTGAATGCTGACTGATAGAGCGCGCTTTCCCCAAAGGTGAAAATAATTGAGTGGAGCGAAGAGACTGAGTTTAGAAATCTAGCTTCACCAGTATCTCCGTAACTCCAGTGCCCCCTTGCACTTAGTAGTTCAGTAAATATTCATTGAATTGAATTTTTAGGTTGCTTCCAGTTCTTCATTAGTACGTATATCACTGCAAAGATCAGTTTCTGGGGAAGAAGATTTTTTTTTTTATTTCGGTTTTTTCTTCTTTTTAACTCTTTCCCTAAGATCGGTGTAAGATATGGAGTCATTTATGGCTCAGGCTCTTAAGTTCCTTCCCAGGACAGTATCTGTTGTGTTGGCTACATGTGTTCTTCATCTCCTGGGGTACAATAGATTTTCCTCTGGCTTCGATTTCCCTCTCTCTCCTTCACCTTCTGTCCCTTGCAAAAACAGAGAAAAACCTCACTCTTGTGCATTTTCTCCAAAGAAAGTATTTCACACCCTAATCAAATCAGTGAAAAAAGGTATATTGGGTTACCCTTATGGGAATACTCTTCTGGCTTGGCTGAGTTGGAAGTGGGGGAAACAAAGACATCTGGAAATGGAGGCTCTGCTCACTTGGGCTGGACAGACAGCAATCAACTTTGAACCACTTAATTGCAGGGGAATTTCCTCCTTGCTACTTAGACCATTCAGCACTTGTTGGGAGAAGACATGTTACATGCTCACTTTGCCTCCTGGAAAGCTGGGCTAAATGTTGTTTCAATTAGACAACCACGTATGGAATGTCCGTCCTAAACTAGTCCCTATGCTAGTTTCTGGAGATACTGCTCTTGAGGTGTTTTCAGCCAGAGTGGGAGAGAAACACAATGAGTTATAGCACAAGTCAGCCCATAATAAGTGCTAGAAAAGAGGCATTAAGCAAAGCACTATGGGACAGAGGAGGTGGCAATTATATCTGAGGATAGAATTGGTGGTGGGGCGAGAGGAAGAAGTGTTAAAGAATGTATAGGCAGAGAGAGGCAACGTCTTTTAAGCACAGAGCTGGGTTTCACGGAGGAAGGTGAATGAATGGAAAGAGCTAACACTCAGTCACCGTCTATCCAATGCTGGTCACTGAGCTAGGCCCTGTACTTATGTTATCACATTAAACTTTCCCCAAACCCATCTAGAGGAAACAGGTAACTTGCTCCAGAACTTGAAAGAGGTAGACTTGGGATTCAAACCCAGATCTTTTTAACGTCCAGGAACATTCCCTGCTCCCATCTGTGTGTGGAAAATTATTTTTAAAAGACATTTAAGATGGACTATAAAGAATGACAGTTTTAATAAGCTTCAAAAAGCTGGGGCGTGGAAGAAGAGATGGCATAAAAGCATTCCAGACAGAGGAAGAATGGGAGGAGAACAGCCCCAGGGCAGGACATGAAGGTGCAAGGTTTGTCTGGGGAAGCTTAGGCAATCTGGAGTGACTGTGGGAAGACACTGCCACATGGCCACACCACTGTCTTCTCAGGTTCAACATGTCATTCAGTAATTTAGTCAACAGTGCTGGGAATTTAGAAATCAACCTCTGTCCTTGCTCTCAAGAAGTCTCCCATCAGTCTGGTGAGATTAAGTGCTTTCACCACAGACTGCCTTCTACACTTCAGCTCAGGATGTGCGTGTGTGTGTGTGTGTGTGTGTGTGTGTGTGTGTGTACGGGCACATACTCACACAAGCATCATTTGGACCATTTCCTTCCCCCAATCGTTTCTCAACAAATACATTCCCCAGGCTCTCAGTAAGCATGCATTCGCTTATTACCTCTGCCTTTAGCAAAGCTTGGATTTGAACCGCTGGCCTTGACGTGGTAAGTTTAAAGCTCATAGCATCGCAGCAAGTACCCTTTCAACCCAAGAGAGACCTGGGCTTCTCTAGTTCTCTTAGAAAATAATGATTAGTCCTAGGGTTGCAAGGAAAAAATCTTCATTGGAACTGACAAGAAAGCATACACCTTCTACCATTTCTCTGCAGACTTCACAAGTGTTCAACACTTCTTGGAAGAGAATGTGGCTCCCAAGCCTTTCGTTCAGCTGGCTGGAGCAGAGTTTTAAAAAATGCATCTCATCTCTGGCGAATCACAGCAAAACGTCATAAACAGCTGGAAACTCTCTGAGGTGAAGACAAGTTGAATATTATGTTTGGATTTATAGCCCCCTCCCCCATGATAGTTGATTTCCATTTCCGACAGGGTTATTATTTCCATCTTTATGAAATATCTTGGATCTCACCTTGGATAATTACTGATTATCATCAGCTCCTCACCTGAGATGCCTTAGCATTTGGGTGAACCTGAAAAGACTTTTTTTCCCCAAAAATGAACTAGGGAAAACTCAGTGTGTGAGATTATGTCTTTATTTCTATTTTCATTTGCAATTCCCTTTGGTTTTCTAATGATCAAGTCATCAATCAGTGTCAAATCATACAGAGCAGACAGTATTTTTGCCACTTGGGTTCCAACGTGGATTAAATGGCAATAACTTGTGTCATTAGGTCTGGTGCTCTCTCATGAGGTACTGTGGCAACCACAGACCCCAAAACTTTGAGGGTATATGTAAGATCTCAGCAGACATCTAAGGTTTTTAGCCAAAGGTATACATTATAATCTTCTGAAATTTGATAGAGCTAAGTTAGTCCAACAAGCACTTCTAGTTGAGCACCACTAAGAGTCTAACATCCCTCATTTCACTCCTTGAGGCCATTCTATGTGCCCCTTTATACTTCCAAGCTTTGCTTATTACCTCTGCTGTGATACCCTTGATACTCCTGCCCCACTTCTCTGCCTGGTAATGGCTGTTCACTCAAGAGGCCAGCCCAAATGCTACCTCTGCTATGAGCCCTTCTGTGATGACAACCTTTTTCTCCTTGATCCATAGCATCTTCTTAAACACCTTTATGAACATCGTGTGTTATCATGTTCCCCTATGGTATATAGAGCTATCTGCATGTGTCTAACCTCCCCACTCAACTGTGAGCTCCAGGAGGATAATGGTGGAACCTTATGCATCTTCTCATCCCAAAGCCCGGCATGGGGCCCAACACTCATTCAAAGAATAAATGAGGAGGCTGACACCCAAAAGAAGTAGACCGTACACTGGTCCATTTAATTTAGCCAGATCTGGGCGTCCTCGGTATTTATTGACTAAGTTGCTTACAAAAAAAAGATACGCAAGCATGTGCAAGGCAAGGAACTAAAGGGCCATAATGTTAGTTTTTAATATCCTTTTAAAAATATCACTTTCCCAGCAAATGACAATAGCTGCTTTAATTTGAATTAGTAATGAAAGGCTGCATATCAACTTGAACTTGAGGATGTGTTTTCAGGAAAGCGGGCAAAAATCCAAATCTTTATTTTTCAATTTTTAGACAGAGAGACAGAGACAGAGGGAGAGAACAGGGGAGAGGGGAGGGGGGAAGGGGGGGGAGGGAGGGAGAGAGAGAGAGAGAGAGAGAGAGAGAGAGAGAGAGAGAGAGAATTTTAAGAATGTTCCATGCTCAGCGCAGAGCTCAATGTGGGGCTTGATCCCACAACCCTGGGATTGTGACCTGAGCCAAAACAGTCAGACGCTCAACCAACTAAGACACCCAGGTACCCCAAAAATCCAAATCTTAATTGATTGGTTCAATCAGGATAGGAAATGTTAGCCTGAAAATCGTGAGACCTGCCCTTGGTTCCTGTGTGACTTTGTGTAAGTTACTTTGACTCTCTGGGTCTCAAATATCTCTGCTGTAAAATGGGAGATTAAACCGAATACCTCTGAGATTTCTTCTAACTCTAATGTTTTATGACCTTTACCAGAATCATTAGTCAACTGATGTAAAAGTTTATTTGGTTCTACTCCATAGTACTTAGGAGAAGGGACTATTCTTTTTTTTTTTTTTTTTTTTTCAATGTTTATTTATTTTTGGGACAGAGAGAGACAGAGCATGAACGGGGGAGGGGCAGAGAGAGAGGGAGACACAGAATCGGAAACAGGCTCCAGGCTCTGAGCCATCAGCCCAGAGCCTGATGCGGGGCTCGAACTCCCAGACCGTGAGATCGTGACCTGGCTGAAGTCGGACGCTTAACCGACTGCGCCACCCAGGCGCCCCGAGAAGGGACTATTCTTAAGATACTAAGTTTTACAAAGTGCATTAATAAATCATAACAATAATATAAATACCAAAAAGGAAAATTGAAAAATAAAGGAAAAAAAATCATCCATAGTTCTACCACTCTAGGGGTAGAACTTACTCTAGTAAGTTACTGTTTTGGCATGTTTTCTTCCAATTTTTTTCATATTTATATATGTCCTTTTACATAAAGGTATGTATATACACATATGTATGTGATTTTTCCACTTATCATAAACATATTCCTTAATGTTAACTACTCAGAATTTTCATTTTTTAAAAAGTTTTATTTATTAAGTGATCTCTACACCCAACATGGGGCTCGAACTCACAACCCTGAGATTTAGAGTCACACGCTTTACCAACTGATCCAGTCAGATGCCCCTGTAATTTTCATTTTAAATTACATTTAGTCTGTGTAGATATGTGGGGTATGTAAATACTTTTCTATTGTAAGATGATTAGGTTGTCAATTTTTTGATAGCATTGAAATTAAAATTTCTGTAAATATAACTTTTCTCATATTTTAGATTATTCCCACAAATGGGAATCCTATATCAAAGGGTATGAACATTTTTATGACTCACACAGTGCCCTGGCTTATTTTAGTAAGCATCTGATTTTGCTGTGTAACATTCTTTCACTGACCTCTGACAACAGTACCCTAATTTTCCTAAGGGAAGCCAAGCTCACCCCCACCCTCACTCCATGTACTTTGGAATAATTGACTTTACCACTCAGCTTCCTCCTTTCCAGAGAGTAATATGTGGATAAGGCAAATCAGGGCATTACATTCTCCTGGCCACAGTTTAGGGATGGGCACATGCCCCAGATGGAGACAACAGCAACAGGGTGAGACTTTTAATAAGATCGTCGGAAGAGATAGCATGTGCCTCTTTTCTGCTGGGGCTATAAGCAGGAAGGATGATATAAGCCTGGAACTGCTGGGAGCCGACACAGTAGAAAACAGCTGAGGGATGGAGAGATACTCTAGATTCAGTAATGCCTGTAGCCAGAACTACTCTAGGACTTAAAGTGAACCCCAAATTTTCATTATTCCTTAAACCATTTCATTCATCCATCCATCCATCCATCCATGCCCACACACCCACACATTCCTAACTGGTACAAATAGGATTTTTAAAAATCCTTTTTACTGGCATTTTTTAAGTAATAAATTTTATTTTATTTTTTTTTTCAACGTTTTTATTTATTTTTGGTACACAGAGAGACAGAGCATGAACGGGGGAGGGGCAGAGAGAGAGGGAGACACAGAATCGGAAACAGGCTCCAGGCTCTGAGCCATCAGCCCAGAGCCCGACGCGGGGCTCGAACTCACGGACCGCGAGATCGTGACCTGGCTGAAGTCGGACGCTCAACCGACTGCGCCACCCAGGCGCCCCATAAATTTTATTTTTTAGACCACTTTTAGGTTCAAACTGTATAAAAAGTTCCCACATACCTCCACTCCTACCCAGCCCCGTGCCTCTCATATATGATCTATCAACATCCCACACCAGAGTAGTACATTTGTTACAAGTGATGAACCTACACTGATGTGTCATTATCACCTAACGTCTAAAGGTTACATAAGTGTTCACCCCTGGTGGTGTACATTCTATGGGTTTTGACAAATGTATAATGATGTGTATCCACCATTACAGCACCTTTTTACTTTTTATTGAGGTATAAACTACATAAAGGATACAATCTTACACATATAGCTTGATAAGCTTTTACCTAGGCCTATCTATTCACGTAACCCCTACCCAGATCAAGAGCTAGAACATTCATAGTTCCACGGTTCCTACCTGCTCCAAGTAGTTGCTCCTCTAAAGTTATTTACTATCCAGACTTCTAGCAATATAGATTACTTTTGCTGCTTTTGAACTTTATATAAATGGAATCTCACAGTTTGACTGCAGCCTCTTAGCCTCTTAGCAGCCTGATTCTGCTATCACAATGGGAAGAGACTGGGGGTTTGGGGAGGAAGGAATGAATATGTTTTGCCATGTGAGAGAGAGATGAATTGTGACCAGGACTGACTACAGCAGATGATGTTTTTCAAAAATGACCACAGCAGTATTTCTGGTTCCATGTGTTCTTTCAGAACTCTACCATTCTTCTGTTAGGTTCCCCTTGAACCTGGGTGGGCTTGACTGTTCCAATCAAGAGTATTGCAGAAATAATGGCATGGCTTCCATAGTTTGATGACAAAAACTTCCAGTTTTCTTTTGTCTCTTTTCTCTCTAGTCACTTGCCTTGGAATCTGGCCACATGTTGTAAGGAAGCATAGGCCACATGGAGATGCCACACACTGATGTTTCTGCTGATAATCCCAGCAAAGATTCCAGGCAACATCAATTGCTGGTCATATGAATGAATGAGACCTCAGATGATTCCAGATTTTAGCCATTAGGCTGTCCCAGTGGACTCCAGAGGAGTAGAGATGAACTGTGTTCTTAAGCCCTACCAATTTGAAGATCTGTGAGCAAAAATAAATTGTATAAGCTATAGCAATGCTTTGTTATGCAACCACAAATAACCAGAACTCTGTAATATCTGTGTGTTCCTGGGAAGAGTCTTGTGATATTTGACATTGCACAAATTATTTTTCTCTCTAGGCCCTGGTTTCCTCAGCTATGAAATGGACAATTACTATACCATGGGAATGTTGTGAAGTTTAAACGAGATAACGCACACAGGTGCTTTTTATAATGGAATTTCAATAAATGCTACTTAATATTATTTCAACTTACTTCCATCAAGTTGTCCTAGATTTGCTGCTTTGTATAAATTCCTAAAACCTGATTTTATACACACACACACGGATAGGCACATTGCAACTTTACAGCTTCCACACTGCTCTCTCCCATTACTTATGTTGTGAGGACGCTCAAGCAGCCTTATAGGGAGGTCCAGAGTAAGAAACAGACCTCTTCCCTCACTAACTTGCCAACCATGTGAACAAGTTACAGTAAAACCTTGGATTGTAAGTTGTTCTGCAAGTGTTCTGCAAGATGAGCAAACATTTCTAATAAATTTTAAGTTGATAAACAAGTGATGTCTTGCAATACGAGTAGTACATGACGCTGAATGTCACATGCATCACATGATCACAACTGAGCCAATGATTCTTCTCTCTCTGCAGGATTGTGGGTTATCGTCTCCCATGCTTGGATGCTCAGTCTCAGGCCATGGTGTTTAGCAGAAATCGGTGATTTTTCAGAACGTTGGAAGGTGCCCACAACTGGTACTGGTGTATTTTTGTCACTTCAAAGCACCTATGGACAGTCCTTTGCCTTTCTGTACACGAGTAAGCTTAAGAATGCTTCACTTCATTCTAGGTCTGGCTGCCTGCAGATATAGACCTCTGCTGCCTTATTGCCAATTACATTATATGACAAGAGTTTATTAATATTTTACTGTAATCAACATCCAGGTGAGCGTATACAATGGCCCCCAGGCAGAAAAGATTCCATTGAGCCAAGACATAGCAGTGATTCTGCTAGTGATACTGAAAGTCGTCCTACACAATAATCCTCCTCTCTCGTCTCCCTGACACCAGCCACAAAGGTTTTCAAAGGTAAGTGCAGGTTTTTATTTTTCTTTATTATTTCGTTTTATATAACAGTATTGTAATCATTTTTATATGGATTTTTTGGGTTATAGAACGAATCATCTGAGTTTCCATTATTTCTTATGGGGGAAATTTGCTTAGATATACAAGTGCTTTGGATTACAAGCACATTTCTGGAATGAATTATGCTCGCAAACCACATTTTTACTGTACCTAGGAAGCTGATCCTTTAGCCCCAGTCTTCAGATGACAGCTGTCCTAGCTGACGTCATGAATGCAACCTCTTAGAGATTTCAAGCCAGAATCAGCTAACTTGATTCCCACAGAAACTGCAAAACCTGTATGAAATTAAAACAACAACAACAACAACCACAACCACCAAAACCTTATTTTGTTTTAAAGCCAAGGTTTGGGATAATTTCTTATGTACCAATAGTTAACTAACAGCTACATCAACATGGGGAGGATTATAGGGGAGAAACTGATCCAAGGTAGAGGGTTGTTTTAGGGTCTATGTGGAAACAGAGACAGCTGAATGAACTTGGAAGTGCCAATGAGACAGAGTTTGAATGATCACAGGGCCCTGCGTAGAAAGAGAAGAAAATAGAGCTAGAGGAGGGAACAAACCTGGAACTGGTAGACTGTAAACTGTAGATTTCACTGAAGTTGAAGAACAGGTTTGGTGAGGGTAAAGGAGTAAAAAAACTCTGGAATAAAAGAAGGTCTTGTTTAGAAGGTGGAATACCTTAGTTACTGATTTCAGAGGTGGAATAGTTCTGGAGAACAAAGCACAGGATCAAAGAAATGGGTGGTTGAATGGCAGTGCTGGGGGAAGGTTTTTAAAATCTTTCTGGTGAGGACAAGGGCAGAAGGGACAACAGGGCAACACAAGCTGATGATAGCAGACTTAAAAACTTCTCCCTAAAAAAATCCCATCATCCCTAGAGAGATGGAATGACAGTTAAATGGAGTTTGCAGGGTTTGAAAGCCTCACTGCAAGGGTAGCCGGTCTGGAAGTTGGTAGTTACAAGGTGAGGAGAATACCATCCTTTCCTTCTGGTTCAAGATATTGAAGATGGGGATAGAAGGAAGAACTCCATTTGCAAGGGCTTCAACAGAAACAGTTAACTTTAGGACAATATCAGATTTTTGGCAAGATAAAGAAGTGATGGCAGCGTTCTAGGAAAATATTAGGTATGCAAGGAAATTTCTTTGCATTGGCATGGGTTTGCTTGTAAAAAAGCTGGAACTTTACTACTCTATTGGCAACTGGGAACCACTGGAAAGTCTTATGCCGGCGACTGACATGGTGAGCTTTGAATTTTTGTAAGCTCACCCTGACAGCAGTGGCAGTATGATAGACGTACTAGGCAAGGAGTGTGGAGAGGTTCTTTCGGAAGAATAGGGCTGGGAAAAAAAGTCCACTCCACACAGGTGATGAGGCCTCACCATCATCCCACTAAAACAATGGGGCCAGCTATTTAGGAAGTAGAGACTACAGCGTTCCATGGACAATGAGGAAGAGGAGTTGTCAGTTGACGAGGCAGTGTCCCGATCTTTCACCTCCTTTCTGAGCTGTTCAAAGCACTTCTGATCTTCTGATAGATTATTTTGATGATAATGGTGAAATCCACCTTCTCCAATATAGCACCACAAAATCTGAATGGTGGATGGTAGGCCCCTTGAAGAAGTTTGTTTCAAGAAACCTGCTTGGTCAATAGTGGAATAAAGTTTGAGACAGATATTGTACTCCAATACATCTCCCCAGACTAGAGATAGTTATGTCTAGTAGGACAATAAGTCTTGGTTTTTCTTTTGTGGAATTGGAGGATGGCTCTCATTTTATTTATCCCACATTTCGTGGACTCAAAGCGCAAAGTGCCTTAACTTGAAATCGTGGCTCTGCTACTAACTAGTGTGTTGTCTTGGGGAAACTACTTAATGTCTCTGTGCCTCAGTTTCTTCATCCATAAAATGGTAATAGTATTCTCAAAAGGGTTTTGTGGACACTAAAGAGTTAATGTATAAAACAGTATCTGGAACAGAGAAAGCCCTGGATAAGTATTAGCTATTATTTTTATGTGCTAGGTACTAGAGTGCAAAGATCTCTCCTTGAAGAGCCCATTGTCTAGTCAGAAAGATTTTCAAACAAATGACCATAAATCAAATGTTCTGAATTTTGTAATACAATGTGTAGAAGCAGAGGCAGGAATGCCTGTCTTAGAAGGAAAAGTCAGGGGCAGGATAAGCTTCTTGAGGGTGAAGTATGACTCTGACCCTTAAGGAAGAGAATTTAATATTGGGAATATTTGGGAATATGGAGCAATCAGAGGCAGTACGGGGAAGGCAGATTCTGGTCACAAAATACAAATATAGTTAGGAAGAAAGGGAGGATGTGTGGAAGACTGAGAGTTTGTTAGAAATATAGAATCTTAGAACCTATCCAGAAACACTCAAGATGCATTTTAACAAGATCCTCAGGGGTTCCTACTGAACATGAAAGTTTGAGAACCACTAGTCTAGAGCATACACTGGAGTCAAGCTGCTTATGTTTAAGTCCTGGCTTTACCATTTATTTATAATGTGTGACTCTAGGCAAGCTATTTAACCTCCTTTCTCTGCCTCAGTTTTCTCATTTGTAATTAGACATAATAGTTTCTACCTCATAAAATTTTAAGGACTAAATGAATTAGTATGTGAGACGCTTACAGCAATACTTAACATTAAGTAAACATAGGAGTAAGCTATAATTCTTGATTTATATGCTACTGATTGTGGTCAGTGCCAGTTTTATAAGCAGCTTGGCTTTCCATTTCCACTCCATTACTTGTCACCTTGACATTTATTGTATAGAAGACAGTTGGAAGTCAGAAGACCTGGGATCAAAAAGCCCAGCTCCCTTCAATTCCTAGCTTTGTGAAATTGGGTGAGTTCATCAATTTCTGTGTTATCCTCATTCATAGTGTGTGTGTTGGGGGGTGGGGGGGTGGGGGTGGGGAGTAGGGAAGATCTAAACTGTATCTACCTCAGATACTATTAAGGCTCAAATCAAAGAAAGTATGTTAAACAACAAAATATTTTAAAGTTTCTTTTGCCATCTTTCCAAAAGTTAAGTCATTGACCTGAAAACAGGTGGCACCTAAATTTACTGGGAAATAGATGGAAGAGAACGCATTACAAGATAAGGGAGGGAGAAGAGGGCCTGGAGGTCATCTGTCCCACTTCATGACTTTCTGGAGGGGCAGGCTTGGGTTTCAACAATAACAATTTTCTGGGACCTTACAGAGTATTTTTAGCTAATGAGTAAACAGTAGTAAGAAACTTAAGTGCTGTTATTTATTTTCTCTTCCTAATCTACTGCTCCATTCAAGGATATGACCAGTCTCACACGTTTGCACAAAGGTTCGCAATCCACAAATAACTCTTCCCTACGTTGTGTATCACAATATCCCCATAGGGTGGTATCAACCCCATTTTACAAGAAAACTTTGTCAATACCAGAAAGCATATTAAAAACCCCCTTTGACTTGGGCATTTTTACCAGATCCGAGATTTCCCAAAGTACACAATTTAGGAGGAAGGGCAATCACAACACTTGATTGACTCTTCAACAATACCAAGCACTGGTTTCGGTTTTATGGCCGCGAGTAGCTACACACTGGGCCCCCCTTCTCATACGTGTAATAGGGGCAACAATACCTTCGTCCCACAATTGTTCTGTGATTAAATAAGAACAAAGGCTGAAGGATGAACCTACCACGTCGTAGGGCCTCTAACAAATACCTTCTCCTTCTTGCCTTTGACAGCTAAAGCACGAGATATCACTATCATTCCCACTTCACACGTGGAGAGAGACCCGAAGTGAAGAACGCTCGGGTTCCACGTCTCCACTGGCAGCTCGGCAACCGCCAGCCTGGGCTCTGGCAATCGCAACGTCCGCTATGTCGGTTCTCGTAGCGTGGATTCTCTCTCCTTGACTTGCGTCTGGTGGGGGCTGTGGAGGCCGCGGACAATTGCTCCCATGACTCTGAGGAATCCGATCCTAATCCTCAACAGCGCTTCAGGGACAAAGCTGCTTTCCTACCGTCCCTAACCTCGCCTAGAGTAAAGGTCGCGGCAAAGCCCCAGCTCCAGCTACCGACGCCATCTTGGCCTCTACGTGTGACGCCACACGTAGCAGAGAGCGCAGCCGATTGGTCGGGAGACGGCAGCTGGAGGAGAGGCGCGCGAAGCCGGAGAAGGAGGGTATGGAGGAGAAGCCAGGGAAACTACAATCCCGGCCTTCCTTGCGCCTGCGACAGCATACCGACAACGAAAGAGGAGGGAGTTGGGTCGGGACCACAACTCCCAGCACCTCCCGCGATGTCTCTTCTTTCCTTTCAAAACGCGGAGGAAAAGAGGAACTGGGAGAATGGAAGCTTTCTGGAGCCTGTTCTCCGAAAGGCGGGAAAGGCGAACTACACCTCCCGACTGGCAGCGCGCGGCTGCGCCTGCGCCCTGATGCCTGTCGCCATCTTGCCCCTTCTGAGGCACCGCAAACAAACCCAATTCCTGGTGTTCCCTAGTCTTGGCGGAGGAGCCTTTTAGATGAGCCCCGAAAGGCCGGGCAGGTGGGTGACTCTCGGACAGGGTGCCGGGAAGAGCTGGCAGGTTAGCCGGGCTGGAGGAGCGCCGGGCCAAGCATTTGGTCCCCGGCTTGGGGCGCCCAGCCCCATCCTCCGTTGTCTCCTAACGGGATCGTGGGGCTCCCTGAGGTGGGCTGAGGGGGACTTTGGCAGGCCTGGTGCTGGGATCCTGGGGGTTCAGCTCTGGGCGCCTCCCGGTGAGTCTCGGTCGCCTGCCTGGCTGTCCGCGCGCCTAGTTTCTCTCCGTTGTCCTCTCCGCTGAGGAGGGAGCGAGGCGCTGATGCCGACCGTGGCCCCTGACACCGGCTACTGGTCCTGAAGGGCTTGGGTAGTGGGCTTGACATTGGGGTTGGCGCTGAGCGGCACCAGTGAGGAGGGTGGGCGGGCTGCTCTTGTTGTGGTGCTGTGAGAGAGTGCGTGTTTGGGGAGGGGGCGGGGCGGGCTTGCCTCCTTGACACTTGAGTGGGGGAAGGATTGCACGAGATCCCGGCTGCCGGAGCGGGCTCCCGCTACTGCTGCTTAGATTTCCAGTGCGCTGCGTCCCCGCGGTGGGGTGCGCTGGCGGGGACGCGTCGGGATGCCGTGACGTGGTGCTTGTTCGGGCGGTCGCCGGCCGCCTCCAAGATCCTGTCGGGAGGCGGGGACTGGCTTGTGGAGGGAGCGGATTCCTTTGGCTCTGCCCCTTCTTCCTCCTCCCCACCCCTTTTCTTTATGTCATCCTGCCGGCTGGGGCGCGCAGTCCAGTTCTCCTAGCTCTGGGTTGGTTCGTAGCTGAGAGGACTATGGGAAGTCGGAGGCGGGGGGGGGGGGGGGGGGGGCAGTCAACTCCGGGCGCAGAGTTGGAGTTAGCAGCCCCAGTGCCTGGAACGGGATATAGCAGTTATTACGGTTCGGTGCCTGACTCCTCAACTGGGGAGTGAGCTCGCTCATTCATTCATTCATTCATTCACTCACTCACTCATTCATTCTACTCTCCTCTGTCTTCATTCACCTACTTAACCAATATTTACAGTGGATCTGCTGTGTGCTAAGCAGGTATTGTTCAAGCCCTCAGCGCTAAGTTGTCTTTTTATCCTCTGAACCAGGCAATTCCCAGTACAAAGTAAATTCCTGACATCTGAAATTTTGGTAAATGATTGTCTAAGGACTACTGGGTGTAAATTCATCGTTCATTGTTCAGACTTGAGAAGACAGTTTTTGAAGTTCCATTAGCCCTTGTAACGAGCTGGCAGCTTTATGTGTTTTCTCTCTTGTAAGTCGTGAATGAGAAAGCCAACAGAAATCAAGTGACTTGCCCAAATCAAGTAGTAGCACCTATTTATTAAACAACATGCCAGCCACTGTGATAAGAACTTCACATACTGTCCTTTAATCCTCATGACGAATTGGATGAGAATACCTTTGTTTTCCAGATGGGGAAAACTTTTGCTCAGATAGGCCCCTTCACCCAGGATCGCTCAGCCAGTGAGTTGAAGGCTAGAACTAGAACCTAGAGGTGTCTGACCCTAAAGCCTGTGCTCTTTCCACTGTTTTATGCCGATTGAATAATAAGCTCCGGAATGGCTGTTTAGTTCTTCATTTGTCAAAAGTTGAAAACTGTGGTGGTGAAATAGGATTGTTCTTACTGTTTTTACTTCTTAGGGTGAGGATCTCCAGGCAAGTGGCCTTTTGAATGTACTTTGTTAATTTGATTTTTGTTTTGTTTTGTTTTGTTTTGTTAGGGAAGACAAGCTCTTTGGGGCTACCAAAAAGAAGCAGCAATGCCTGTTGTGTGGCCAACCCTTTTGGATCTCAGCAGGGATGAATGCAAAAGGATTCTTCGAAAATTGGGTACGGTTTTCATTTTTGATGTTTTATGACTTTCTATGTTACTTTTCTCTTTTTTTTTTTTTTTTTTTTGTCATGGCTGTTTGCCTGGATGTCCTATCTCATGCTGCGTTAGAAATTTTTTGGAGGTGTATTCCCCATCTTACTCGTTATTTCCCTAGTGCCTAGCATAGTGCTCTGTACTTAGTAGGTGCATGAACCATAATAATAAAAATAGTAGCTAAGAGTTCTCGAGGGGTACTGGGCTGTTGTGAGGTTTTTACTCTTTCAGCATCTCACTTAATCCTCACTCAAATGGAAAAGGTAGGTTTTTTTTGTTTTTTTTTTTTTGTCTGTTTCCATTTTACAGATGACAGAACTGAAGCTTAGAGCCCAAGGTGATGCTGGAGTCAGGATTGTAACCCAGGGAATATGATTCCAATATCACTTTAGCATACTTTTAACCTTCATGAATGTATGTGTGAATTACATACTGTTTCTAAATTCTAAGTAAATGTTAGCTATGCTGACTTCTCTAAATTATATTTTACTGTCAGTAATAAGACATTCTTTGTATTTATAATTAATTATTTTGAGCTTTTTTTCCTTTAGAGCAGCCTTTCTCAACTAGCATTTTAGGGAGAGAATTAAGTACTAATGCTGAACCTAATCCATTGTATGTAATGAACTAACTTATGTATTTAGAATTGTAATCGTTATGTACTGTTCTTGGGAAAATTGAGAAAAAGAGTTACTCGAATTATTTTCTGTATTCTGTGGTTCAGATGAGGATCCTTGGCTGAGAACTGCCGCCTTAGCCTGTAAGGTCCAAGAAGGACCTTGTTGTCTTCTTTACCACCATCGTTGCAGGCTAGCACATAGTAGATGTTCATCAAATGAAAAAATTATTTGAAAAAAGAACATTAAATGTTTTGGAAGTGGATATGAGTTATTTGGATATCTGTCATTTTGAAGGGTAAAGGGTGGGCTTTGATTTCAGAGAGACCTGGGGTCTTTGTCTTATCACTGATGACCCGCAAGATCAATTTATTTAATCTCCATAAATCTGTTGACATTTTTGTAAAAGAAGCATAATAATATCTGCCTCATAGATTTGTTATGTGGATTAGTTGTATATAAAAGGGGCCTATCACAGTGCTTGACATCTGAGGGTATAGTGTTTTAGAGCAGTTGCTTTCAGACGTTAATGTAGTTGCAGGTGAATCTTCAAAGGAAATTTTTGTTGGGAATTCCTGTATGTAAATCTGAATCATAGCTGCCCTGGCGCTGCCTGCTAGTAACATTTACCCTTTTTATTTTCCCTCAGAGCACTACGAGGATTTCTCTTATTTTAAACTACCTTTTTGCATTGTATTTTAGCATGTTTAGAGAGTTTTTTGAGGCAATCATTCTTTTATCATATTTTTCCTTTAACCTTACATCCAACTTTTAGTACTAATTTGAGGATGATTTTCTACACACTTACATGCAACTGCTATAATTTGCTAGCTACCATTTATAAAGTTGGACTTGTATTAATTTTATAGCTAAAATAATTGCGGAGGAACAGATCCCAAGTATAGTAGACTGGTTTAGAGTTTTTGGGCTTTGGGGGCCTTGAGTCAAGAGATTATGTTTAAATATAAAAATGGTAACCTGTAAGTCTAAATTTATCTTTAACTTTAGCCAGAGCTGTGTGGGTACTGTTGCTAGAGAGCTGTTTCTGTACAAAAGAAAACAGCCTTCCTGCAGGGTAATGTCGTCTTCAATGACCCTTCACTTTGGGAGGTGAGCCTTGGTAGTGATTTGCAGAAAGACTTCCTCCCCACCCGTTGGCCTATTATCATAACAATGAAACCTTTGAATTGCCTTCAAATAGTAGCTCTAGGTCCAAAGTTTAGAGAAAGTACTGTATTTAGGAATTAACTTAAAATATTTTAAGAATTAGGTTTGTCCTTCCAAAAATAGTTATAAATCATATAACATAAAATGTTAAACATTGAGATTTTACTTAAATAAAAAGAAACTGGGATAGAGAATTTTTTATGATACGTTAAACAGACCAGTAATAGATAAATGCTTCCTTCCCTCCTTCTAGCCTGCTTTTCCTCTGCCTTATTTTTTTTAAAACCATTCCTGAGCTACAACTCCAACTTGAGGCTTTACGGACTATGTTGTTTATGACTGATTTGTTTAAATGGAATGCGTTGAGGACTTTATAAAAGTGGTTTGGCGAATCTTTTTGTTTTCTGTGGTGTTTGCATATATTTATGTATCATTAGAGTTAGCACTACAGTAGAATGGCACCAAAAATAATGCCAGAAATTCAACTAAGTTTGATATTTGTCAGGATCTGAGGATACCCATCAAAATGGAAATCAAATGTGAAGGAGGTTGGGAAGCCAGTGAAGGTTCTTTACGATGAGTGAATTTCTGGAGGAGGGAGGAAGTGCCTCGAATTATGTACCTATGATAACTGTTGTCTGAGTCCCAGTTTTGTGTGAGGTTGCCACCTCATACTTTTGTCTATGATTTTTTAGTTAGACTTGGAATGACACTTGAAATGTCAAAAATCTTTGCCACATTTCTTTAGTTAATTTCACTCTTTTTGAAGTAGTATCTTGATCACCATAAACTGCATAGGCCGAAAGTGAACTTTTTCTTTGTCCTCATGCCACTTCCTCTCTCTGACCTCTCCATTTCTTTGTATGGTATTGCCCTTCTCCTAAATATCTTGCAGACTGTAAAACTTCGTTCCTTTCCTTCTGCTGTTATTTCCACATTCAGTCAATTACAGAGTCCTATCAAATAAAAGCATTTTAGCCTGGAATTAGAGGCTTAGTCTGGCCCCAAACTACTTTTCCATTTTTATCTTTCTTTATTCCTGTATATGTATCTCTTGTTGGATTTTAATTACCTTGAAGATAGGCACTTTGTTTTATTTATATAATCATTCTCCATGGTACCTTGTAATAGTAGTCATGTGCAATTAATAGTTTGGTTTGAATTAATGACTGTCCGAGTACAGACATGTTTTTACTTTCCCTAGAGTAAAACTCTGAAAATGCTCACTGACTGTTATTGGAAGTTTGATGTCTATATGAGATATTATTTGCTTTTACTCTTCCTATTCCTTTTGCACATTTGCATTTTTTCTCCTTTGCTTGCTTAGAGCACACTTCTGATTAAAGCTTATGCTTCTAGATCAGATGATGTGTTTCCCCTCTGTGCTTTTACCACTGTATTATAAACTGTATCATAATTGTCTGATGACTTGTTTCACTGTAGCTTTATTCTAAGGTTAACTCCTTGAAGGTAGAATTTAGCATACTATCTGATATCTATAATAGGACTCAGTACTGATTTGTTGAATAAAATATTCCATAAATGAGGCATAAGCTTTTAGTATAGTGATTTCTTAGTTGGTTATCCCCAGTGCCTTTCTGAACTCTACTTTGGGTCATGATAAAAGCTGAAATACATGTTTCCTGTGACTAAGTATTTTCTTCACTTCTCCAGAATGGGAAAGCTTTTTCCTTCCAGAGAGACCCCATGAAACATCTACATAGTATTCAGCATAGATTGAATATACAGGGTGTTTACACATGGGATAATTCAGTTGGACCAGACATTTCTGTTTAATATAGTCAACTCACTTACTCTACTATATAAAGGTCTTTTTTTGATTGTCAGAACTATGAATAACATGAACTAAATGAGGCTATTAGTTTATTATTGGTGTAGTACTTAGGATGCAGATATGCATGCCTTTATTATTTGGGTGTCCGGCATTAGGAAGTAGCAAATACTAACTAGTAGCAACTTGAATTGAGTAAGAAGATAAATGTAGTTTGGACACTTATTTCCCATCATTCAGTTTTGCTCAGGTATACTCGTCTCATAGTTTAAGACAACTATTTTATTATTATTTTTGATGCTATGGATGCTGGGGGGTTTTCTTTCATTTTGTGTGTATGTGTTTATTTATTTTTGAGAGAGAACAAGCGTGAGCAGGGGAGGGGTGAGGGTGGGGGACAAAGGATCTGAAGCAGGCTGTGCACTGACAGTAGAGAGAGCTCAATACAGGGCTTGAACTCACAAACTGCAAGATCATGACCTGAGCCAAAGTTGACACTTAACACACTTAACCGATTGAGTGAATTCTGAATTCTGTCACGTGGTTGTATTCAACTGGTAGCTTAGATGGTTGACTGGGCTCAGCTGAGATGGCTGGGCCTGTCTCTCCATGTGGCTTTTCATCCTGGGCTTCTTTGCATCTTGGTTATCTCAAGGTAGCAAGGCCCTGTGGGCAAATGCGTATTGAGCTTCTGTTTGCATCAGGTATGCTGATGTTCCACTGGCCAAGGCAAGGCACATGCCAAGCCCAGAGTCAGTGTGGGAGAGGACTATACAAAGTAGTACAACTTCCATGGAGTGTGCTGGGAGGCAGGCATGGCTTATTGGGAGCCAATGAGGAGTTTTTGGTTGTATATCTTATTTTGTCTTTTAAAAAAAATTTTTTTTAACATTTATTCATTTTTTGAGAGAGTTAGAGAGACAGAGACAGAGCATGAGCAGGGAAGGGACAGAGAGAGAGGGAGACACAGAATCTGAAGCAGGCTCCAGGCTCTGAGCTGTCAGTACAGAGCCCAATGTGGGGCTCGAACTCACAAACCGTGAGATCATGACCCAAGCCAAGGTCGAATGCTCAACCAACTGAGCCATTCAGGTGCCCCATATATATTTTTTTTCATGTTTGTTTATTTTTGAGAGAGGGAGAGAGAGATAGAGCAGGGGAGGGGCAGAGAGAGAAGGGAGACATAGAATTTGAAGCAGGCTCCAGGCTCTGACCTGTCAGCACAGAGCCTGATGCAGGGCTCGAACCCACGAATTGTGAGATCATGACCTGAGCTGAAGTCAGATGCTTAACTGATTGAGCCACCCAGGCGCCCTTGTCTTTTTTTTTTTTTTAATTTGTATATTTTGAGACAGAGACCAAGGAAGAGTAGGGGAAGCGGCAGAGAGAGAAAATCCCAAGCAGGCACCATTCCCAGTTTAAGGCTTGATCTCACAACCTTGAGATCACAGCTTGAGGACCAGGAGATCATGACCTGAGATGATATCAAGAGTCTAACAAGTGTCAGAGATTGACAGTTTCATTTCTTTTTTTTTTTTTTTTTTAATTTTTTTTTTTTTAACATTTATTTATTTTTGAGACAGAGAGAGACAGAGCATGAACGAGGGAGGGGCAGAGAGAGAGGGAGACACAGAATCGGAAGCAGGCTCCAGGCTCTGAGCCATCAGCCCAGAGCCCGACGTGGGGCTTGAACTCACGGACCGCGAGATCGTGACCTGAGCTGAAGTCGGACGCTTAACCGACCACGCCACCCAGGCGCCCCGACAGTTTCATTTCATAATGGTTGTTGTGGAAAAATAGTGAAACGAAACTGTCTGGCATTAGGGTTCAGTGTATAATATCCTTGTTGCTATAAGAGCAACTCATGTTTCCTAACTTGCCTTAGTCATTTTGATGGTAGATGCAGAGGATCTTAGATCTGGAAGATAACTTCAGAGTCTCTTCTAGATAAAGAAATTGAGGTTCAGAGATGAGAAGAGACTTGTCCAAGGTCACACAACTAGTGAGTGAGTGGTAGTGCTGGAGCCAGAATCTGGTCATTTGACTCTTGTTCTAGGAGTTTTTCTACTGGACAGTGCTCATGGTATTCTCAACCCCAGGAGGGAGGTAGAATGTAGTTTGAATTTCAGGCAGGCCTAAGGAATTGTTTTAAGGATTGGTCAGTGTAGGTACCTGTCAGTAAAGCTAAAAATTTATCTTATCAGCCTTACATCACTTGGAGCCTATTCCTAATTGTTGGTAGCATCTGAGTTAAGTGTTCTTCAGTGATAATGTGCAAGATAGTATTTACCATTGGATTTTTCTACCTAAGCATCTTATATATGTGACTTCTGTGAGATAATAACAACAGCAAAAAAATATACAAACATTATAAAAGCCACATTTTAATCTACGTTCTTAGATAGGATTTTTGAGAGGAATTTTTAAAATTTTGCATATTGATTTTTTTTTATTGATTTCTAGGTTTTTTGCCCTGAAGTTTCACTATATGTAGCCATAGTTTTAAAATATTGAAGGCCTATCTTGATAAAATAATTTTCTTCTTCTAGAATTGGAGGCATATGCTGGAGTTATCAGTGCACTTCGGGCACAGGGGGATCTCACCAAGGAAAAGAAAGATCTTCTTGGAGAACTCTCAAAAGTTCTTAGGTAAATTATCATAAAAATTTGTGAGACATGACTCTAGAAATTTCATTTTGAGGGGTTTTAGTACTTTTTACTCTCAAGTTGAAGACAGAGGTATTCAAGTTGTTGGTGCTTAGGTATCCCATCCCAGTTGTGGAGGCTTTGTTACAGAGAGTTATATAATTTATCATTTATTCTATAATCAGAAAGGGTTTAAGGCAGACAGTTTTAGGTTTGGGTCACCTGGGAAGGGGAGGTAGTTTTGACCTGGGTGAAGGAAAGAAGGGCTGGTAGCAACAAGATCTGAAGACCTAGAGTGGCCCAGTGGCATTTGTTGGGAGGGAAGAAGGAGACTTCTTAGTTGTTGTCTTAATTTAGAGAAATGGGTGGTTTTATATAGTCATAGCCCTAAGGATAGTTTACCCCCTAGCTTCCTGCTAGAATGGCACTTTAAATTTGTTAAAAAAATTCTAGTGAATGGAATTCTTAGATACCTTGTCTTGATCCATTCTGACATCTTGAGTTTTTTCAGAAAATACTCTGTTTTAATGGAAGTTACCTTTCTACATATAAAACCATTTTGTCCTATTCTTTTTTTAAATGAAAATAGGGAAGAGGCTTTTCCTATATTTAGCTGCCATTAATTTAGGGATTTAAATTTAATTTAAGTGAAATCCTTAATCTTACTGTCTTCATGTTTAACAATTTATATATTTTCTGTTTGTTGTTTATATTTCCTCGTAAATCTGCTTTCTAGCCCTTTAAATATTTTAACCCATGTTATGGATTTAGTTTAAGCAGCAAAGATTACAATTGAAGAGTGATACTCATTTTATTGAGTATTTATGAATGGAATGGGGATAACTTTTTTTTCACTTGTTTGGTGTTAACCTTACATGTATTTAATCAGGGTCAATATAAGCGCATTTTTACCGTAATGGTAACGTGAGGTAGAAGACATACAGGTGAAGTGTTGAGTAATAAGGGAGTAATGTCCTGGTGTCAAATTTCGTAGCATATAGCCACCAGAAAAAGATAGCTTATCCTGCCACTTTTGTTTCTTTATTATATTCACTGAACATAAAATTCACTGAATATGTTCACCGAACGTAGCATATAGCCACCGGAAAAAGATAGCTTATCCTGCCACTTTTGTTTCTTTATTATATTTACTAAACATAAAATTATAGACTCTTAAGCTTTAGAAAAAACTTCAGAAGACTTTCTTCCAAGTGCCAGAATCCTCTTAGTAACCACGATTAGGGGTCATTCAGTGGCTGTTTGCGTATTTAGATAACAGGAACCTCTGCTAATCTTGAACACGGTCTGACATTTCTGAGTTTTGGAAGTAATGACTTGATATCAAGCTGATTTGTCTTCCTGTGATTCCTAATTTGCAACTAATCCTGCAGTTACACCGAATCATTATGAACCCTTCCTTGTGATTTTAATTAAAGCATCTGAAGGTGTATATTAGGCCCCTGTCTATATCTTTTCACAAATCAATCTTGTCCCCACTCTTCCCCAAGCAGAATGTTGACTTAGAACATTAATAAAAGTATAGAAAAGAGCTGCCTGCTTGGCAGAGTTCTATAATGGCTATTTTTTTTCATAGCATCTCAACAGAGCGCCACCGTGCTGAAGTTCGGAGAGCAGTAAACGATGAACGGTTAACAACAATTGCACATAAGTAAGCCATTAGTCATACAACCCCTGATTTTTTATTACGTAGTATAACATAGTTTTGAAATAGTCTTCCGATTGTATAGCAGATTCCTGAGTCTTTTATCTTAATAGTAATTATTTCTGTACTCAGGGATCCTGACCATAGAGGTGTTACCTGTTTATTCACTTGGTTATGTTTTTGCATTTGGTCAGGCAAGCTTTAAGTACCGAGGTCAAATCCCACTACAGTGTAATCTCTGCATAACTAAAGGCCACCACAGTTCAGCAGATGATTCACTTAACTTGAAGCAAAGTTCAATAATAAAGTAGTATGCTCCCCTAATTCAGCAGCCCCTTAGAGGTTCTTTGTAATGGTATTTGGTATGTATATTGCTTTGTAAATAGGCATTATAAATTTTTTTATAACTGACTAATATTTCATGTATTTTGAGATTCAGAAAAAAGATAGTAAAAATTTATGTTCTGCATTTTTTAAGAATTATGAATGTATCTTACTTAGTTTACGTTAAAAAGCCAACAAAATAAAGTTATAAACAATTCTTATCAAAATTGTTTTCAGATCATTATAACTATTTGATAGATGGGGTGGAGGGTGGTAGAGGACGAAGGGCAGGGATCAAACATTAGGAGAGTGCTTATGGAGACAGTGCCTCCTACAGAATAGAGAGGAGCAGAAATTATCCTTTAAATGTTTATGCAGGATGACAGGAACATTTCATAAAATAAGATACATTAGAGTATAACTCATTTGTTTTTTATTTTTATGTCTTAATGTGAAATAAAACTAAAGGAAAAAATTCAGTGCATTTCCATAATGTGATAAATGGTATGTTTAAACCAATTGGCAGTATTTGAATTGGCCCTGTAGATCCATTAGCTTCATGTTGTGCTTTACTGTTCCTCATTTTATTTAACTTATAAAATGGGGTGCTACCTTTTTAACTGTGTAGTTTGAAGGATTAGGTATTTGAATTTTGAGATTTTTCAGTGGTAGGTATGTATGCACTGTAGAAGTTTGGAATTTTTCCACTATAGACGTTAAGTATTTAGTTGTCAGGCCAACATGGTTGAAACATTCAAATATTAATGTGTTCCTTCTTTAATTTGCTCTAAACTTTTGAATTGGGATGCTCTCAAAATAATAACTGAGCCTAGATTCTAGTTTGAGAAAGTAATAGGATGCTTATGTGCTAGATAATAAAGTAGTAAACAATCGCTTACATTCAGAGGCACTTAGAGGCAAAGCTAGTACTTTAAAAGCATTGGAACAGTATTGTGGGACAATTAGTTGTAAGTTGATGCATCAGTTTCATACTTAAAGGATAACATTTATTTAGTCTCCTTTTCCTTTTTTCCCCTTTAAAGAATGAATTTATCCTTATATTTGGGTGAAAGACCAAGTTACAGGTATGCAAATAGGTTATTATTATTTCAGGCTTTTTCTTGTATTTATTTCAAAATTGAAGCTCTCAATTATTCACGGGCACATGTTCCCATTTACGAATTAACCGTGCCCTCTGCTTTCCCTTCTCTTCCCTTCCTCCCCCTCCTAATACTGCCCACCTTTTAGCCATTTTGCTGCTTGGGAGTCCCTCTAGCCAGAGGGTGGGAAGGGAGAGGAGGTGAAAATTGTAATTAGTCATTTTACTACTTGTTAGTTATCCTGAAAATGGTTTGGTGGAGGAATTTACAAGTATGCCAAAGTATTTTTGGATAATATGTGGATTTCTTTAATCTGTTTGACCTCTCCCTTTCCCTCCTCTCTCTATTAGCATGGATAATTGAGAGTTGGCTTTTATCTGCCTGTTTCCTTTTTTTCTCTCCTTTCTGATTTCTTTAATACATGAATTTAATTTTCTGAAGAGTTTCCTTCAGCGTATAATTTTAAGCTTCTTAGGTCTTTCCATACTCCTGTTTTAATATTTTATGCCATGGTTTTAGTTTGACTAGGTGTCGTATTTTACTTGTTGAGCCCAAGGGTCGGGGAGTGTGGATTGGTGAGGAAGGCATAGATTCCTTATTCTCGACATCTCCTCTGCCCTCTTTCCCTCAGAAGTAGCACCAGAACCTAGATCCAAAGATTATTTATAGGAAGTCTTCATACCCTGAGCCTGAAAAAAGCAACTGGAGCCCAAGAGGGATGCATCTGAACTGACTGCATTCCCTTTCTCCTCTCCCGTCCCTCCCCCACTCCAAACAGCAGCTTAGGCCAGAAGGAATGTGGTTGAAAGGTGAAGAGAAAGCCGAGAAGACTGAGCACAAAGGAAGTGGAAACAAAAGGAGCAGGGTGTCTGGGATCAAAGAAAAGCCTTGCTTATGGCTCCAAGTATAACACGCGTTTATTATTTGGCACCATATCATTTATTAAGTTTGGTACTCTAATCCAGTTTTGAAACATGTCAGAATGTTATAATAGCAAAGCCTGGAGTGTCAAGGGGCTCCAAAATTTTTAATTGCACCATTCTTGCCAGCATTGTCTCTAGTGTTGGAAAAAAGTGGCTGTCTGGAATTACTGTTCTCTTAAACTCCTTCCACATAAGCCAAAAACATTCATAGGATACTTTGTGAATTTCTATATGAGAGTAAGGAGTTTTTGTTGGTGCCCTACACACCACAGGATGTGAGGGCCAAGATAGTTTCATTAGTATCATGTTAGATTTCTCAGGAAAGGAGCTAGAGCAAGGTTTCTACCCTCCCTTGCCATACTTAATATAAATAGAGAAGTGATCCTTACGTTGAAACTTAGGAATTCCAGGGAAGTCCTGGAGTGAGAGTTTTACAAAAATCTGTAAAATTCAGTTTAAATGATTTGTGCAACTAATGCATATTCACACCCTCATTACTAAGCAAATAGGAATTTTTAATCTAATTCTAACATAATTTTTCACTCACTTAAAAAAAAGTTTGAGCATGATGGCATGAGTAGAAATTTGGAAGATTTCTAGATTTTTAAAAAAATTGCAGTTGTATCTTTTGCACTGCAAATTCTATCTTTTCAATAACAAATATTCATGTGTTTCAAATTACTAATCTTCCAAATTTCTGCCACCATTTAAACAATGCACCAGGTAAGTGTAGACATTATATGTGTGTAAACTCACCAAGCAAATTTACTGGTGATATTCTAATAAAATGATACCAAAAGAGGAGTAAGCCAAGAAAATGCTAAATAGTTCTTAGAATTTTTCCTTTGACAGTCAGTGTCGCCCATTTCGGTTTCTCTTATTTATACCATTCTCTGTTTCAGAACTACTGTCAAATTGGAGATTATGCAGACAATAAATTGCATTATATAACAAATTTGTGGAGTTAATTGGGATCTTAGGAATTCCTCTTTCCCTTGTTTTATTAGGTAGGATTATGTTAAACACTTTGCAGATTTCTTGTAGTAGTAACCCAACTAGATTCATCAACTACTAGAGATTCCTTTCTGAACTGAATGTAAATCTTTCTCAAGTTGTAATTTATTTGTTCCATTTGGTGAAGGTTGGTAGTAATTAGACAACAGTGCTCGATTAGTATAAGTCAAAGCAAATGTTAGGCATAAAACCCTTTTGAAAAATTGTGTACCTTCTACTTGTTGTATGGCAAGTAATGTCAGTAGTGTGATGTATGCTTGTTGAAGGAAACGTTTAGTGGCTGTGTGACCTTAGGGAAGTTATTTAACCTCTCAGTGATTCAATTTCCCCATCCACAAAAATGGAGATAATAATTGCCAATTTATTGAGAGAATTATATGAGTTAATGCATAGAAAATGTTTAAAGCAATGCCTGACATGGAGTAAGTGCTTAGTTGATGTTAACTACCACCACTACCACCACCACCATCATCATCATCATCATCATCCCATTATGGGCTTTTGTGTATGCTGTCTAAATATGAAGAATCAGTGGACATTCAGACTCTTAAGCCCTAGATTGGGTTATAGAATCTTTGGTTTGGAAAAGGTGCAGAAATATTTCTGACTTAGTAAAGAGATTGATTAATTGATTCTGGGTGAATTTTAAACCTTGACACTAATCACTAGGAGAAGTGACACAACTACTTTTTGTGGAGTCAAATCAAGAGAAGTGACACAACTGTCCTTTTGTATTTCAACCATATTTAAATTGGATTCCTGGGATAAAATTTGCTCAAGAAGTTTAGAGTGGAGAAACAGAATAGTGTCTGCTTAGGGGTATAGTTCAATGGCTTCAAATACTTCTTAGAGTGAAGAGTGGTATAAGTAAAATTAAAATAGTGACAGGTTTCTTCCAGTAACCTCAGATCTAGTCTGTTTTTTAACAGGAAGCATACTAATATAACACATTGACAGTGATACATGCAGTGATATATAGATATATAGATATATATCCATATATATATGTATATATGCACATAGTCCTTTTCTATCCCTCCATACTTGGTCTCCCTCGTTTACTGCCTCAGTTTCCCTTGTTTGAAAGCCTTAGAACCTCTGGCCATGCAGGCAGTTAGATAATTTTGCAAAGGTTCAGTGAATTCTATCCTTAATTGTTAAGGAAAATCTGATTTTAAAAATAAATTAGTACGTTTTACCTTTTTAGTTGAATTACAAAATTAAGTTCTAAAAGTTAGTAGATACACTAGTTTTCGTTAGCAATACCAGATTTAAACTAATGAAAATGATGTCAGTATTTAGAAGGCATAGGAAAATTTTTCATAGTTTCATTTGTGTTCATTCTAAGATTCAGATAATAGAATAAAATGTGTAAAAACTTAAGTGTATGTGAAATCCCTTGAATTCTAATAATTATCCATAATTTTGATTTTGCTTGCTTAAAGTTAAGCCTTTCCTATTCACTCAGGATACTTTTGATAATTTCAAAACTTATATTTGTTTGAGAAAATAGTTGATTCATTTTTAGTGATTGAGAACCCTTGTAGCAGCGTTTTCTTTTTTGTTTAGTATGTCTGGACCTAATAGCTCTTCAGAATGGTCCATTGAAGGTCGTCGATTGGTCCCACTGATGCCCCGGTTGGTTCCCCAAACCGCCTTCACTGTAACAGCTAATGCTGTTGCCAATGCAGCTATCCAGCACAATGCATCTCTTCCAGTGCCTGCAGAAACAGGAAGCAAGGAAGGTGAGTAGAAAACTATTTCTGTGTGTAAAGAAGACTTTTCTCAGATTCTTCAAGAACAGTTGTCTTGATTTTCATCTGTTTTTAATCCCACTGTATGAAGCTTGAAAAACATAGTGAGCAACTCTTATTCTGAAACTAGAAACTGCCAAGTTTTTAGTTCAGCGAAAAAAAAATCTCTTGTTTGTTCAAAATGTGAATTATATTAATAACAAAATTGCAAAAAGCCTTCTTGGAATGAATTCTTGATATCAGTGTGTCTTGTTAGAAGTGGATAAAAGAGCTTGATGGGTGACATGGAAAATAAATGATAGAAGTCATTTACCTGCTGGAGAAAGATGCCTAACTGATTACTTCGAAAATAAAACTCTGTTTTTTATCTTCGGGAATCAATGCTATTGGTGCTTCTCAGTTCTAGTCAAGGGTTCTAAATCCTTTAGGGATTGCCTGGCAGATGGAGAAGGCTTTCTCATTGTTACTTAATCTAGTAATTGGCACATGCTGTAAAAATTCTTGAATTCTCTTGAAGTCACCAAGAGTAATATTAAATTCAAGAGTGCATGTTGATTCTAGTAGCTTAGTTGTGTGTTGCTTGAAAATAACCCTGAATATGCAGTTGTCAGATTACTTTGGGGAATTGTCTTTTCTTGACTGGCAGTGGGTTTTGGAGTGGATAAGACACTCTTCATGCATGCCAGGCTCTGTTTTAGGCTGAAAGAAGCTGTATTTAGAGAGAGACAGGTATTAATATGCAACCTGGGCCTGTGTTGAGTTTGTTTCCTTTGTTGTAGGAGAGGTATCTTTCTTTTCTTCCCACTTTTACTTTTTCTATCCACCTACTTTGTGGTAGAGTGAAAAGAATATAGGATTTCCAGTAGTCAAATCTGTGTTGGAGTCCTAGTTAGCCATTTCCTAGTTGTGTGATGTCCAGCAACTCTGTGAACCTTAAGGTTTCTCATCTTTAAAATGAGCATGTGTTGTGAGAATTAGTGATAATATATGGAAAGGATTTAGCATAGTGCATGGAACTCAGTAAATGGTGCCTATGAACTATTCTTGCTTGTTGTTGTTATTCAAGAAATTGACATATGATGTCATTATTGAGTTAGTGTTGCACTGCTTCAATGGCAAGGGACTAGTAAGTTGTTTTACAATAAAGTAATCTTGCCGTGGTTCCCCCCAGTAGCCAAGTTGGAAATTGCTATGGTTAGGGAAAAATTATCCATCATTGGTGCTGCTATCACTATTAAAAGGGAATACAAGTATTTGCCTATTGTCTAACTCCTTCCATGAATAAAAAATTATTTTTATTTTTCTCAGTGTAGTTTTAAACTTGATTTCTTTGTAACTGTGCTCTTCTCCATTGGCAATGTCACCTGTAGACAGCTATTAAATATTTGAGGAAAACCCAGTGAAATGATGATTTTCAGGAAAGGTTATTATACCTTTTAATTTAATGGACCTAATGGCCTCTAACTTCTGATCACATGAAAATGTTAAAATTGGCCTGCAGTAAAAAAATAATTTTTCTGTATATGCGTGGACAGTTTTGGTGAAAGTTAACAGCAAACTTTTTTATCGTTCTTCAGTAGTGGTTTGCTATTCCTACACAAGTACCACGTCAACCCCAACCTCTACCCCTGTTCCAAGTGGCAGCATAGCAACGGTTAAGTCTCCAAGACCTGCCAGTCCTGCCTCCAATGTAGTTGTCTTGCCAAGTGGAAGTACTGTTTATGTCAAAAGTAAGTGATATTCTCAGTGTTATCAGGGCCATCTTGGCTAAATGCTGCAACATAGGCTCTGATTAGATCTTCCTTCCTGGATTAAATCATCGGTCCACTGGCTATTAGCAGTGGTTAGTTTTTGAAGGTTCTAAAGAATTCCTTTCTTTACACGTGACTAGTATTTATTGCTTTTTAATCATTTCTGGGGGTTGAGAAATTACTTCTTTTTTGTTCTCTGTGGGAAATCTGCCTTGAACTGTCTTTCAAGAATTCACTTGTTTTTGATTGTCATGGAATAGAAATGGGAATGGAAACTGACAAAATGTACTTAGGTGATTTATTCAGTGTTTACTCCTATAATTGTAATCTTTGTAATGTTGTTTTAAAAATTGTTTATATAACATATCATCCAACTGTTAGATTCAGTGATACATTCTAGAGAGCCCATCTTTTATATTTCTAGTTAACTATAAGTTTTTGAAGTTTATTTGCAGTTTTTAACCTTTCGGTTCTATTCCGTGGAGCAGTTTAATGACCAGGTCATTTTTTGGTTTTAATGCCTGTTATTCCAATATTATTTTTGTTTTTGTTTTATCAACTGGAGATTATTAATATTTGATTTTCATTTTTCTCAACATAGTTATAAACTTGATTTCTTTGTAACTTTTAGATGTAGAGTTTGCTGTTTTAGGAATGATTTTAGGTCATTGTCAACCTTGTTTAAATTAAAGTCTAAAAATTGAAGGTGTGAGTTCTGTTTTATTACCAATTCCATGAGTCATGCTGTACACTTTTTTTTTTTTTTATGTCTGCTCTCTAGAGATTTTCTATGTATGTTGCAAGGTTTTACATTTCTCACTTATTTTTTTTTTAAAAAGTCTACAAAAACAGTTGAGGCTTTAGTTCATAAAGAAAAAGCTAAAAATCTGAAACTATTTTTAAGGTTATATCTGATTTCTGCAGATTTAGCCAAGGTGACTGTAAGAGATCTATTTTTTTTAATTATTCTTTTTTTTAAGTTTATTTATTTTTGATAATCTCTACACCCAACGTGGGGCTCGAACTCATGACCCTGAGATCAAGAGTCACATGTTCTTCTGACTGAGCCAGCCAGGTGACCCAAGAGCTGTTTTTTGATCATTTTTTAAAACATGGAAAGTGGGGGGCTCCTGGCTGGCTCAGTTGGGTAAGCCTCCGACTTCAGCTCAGGTCATGATCTTATAGATCTCTGCCCCTCTGCCCATCCACCACTCATGTGTTCACGTGCTCTCTCTCTCTCTCTCTTAAAAATAAATAATTAAACATTAAAAAAAACCTGAAAGTGAATCTCAAACACGAAGAAACCTTTTCACATAATATACAGTTTCAAATAATAAGAAGTTTATTGCTTTATTTTGAGAAGTCACACGAACAACATTAGTTTGAGATAGAATTATTCATTAATCTATCTTCATATGTGCAAGGCAGTGTACTAGGGAAACAAACCAATAAGTCTTAGTCATTGCCCTCTGGAAGCCCCTTAATAAGGGGAGATGTGCAGGCTGATTGGCCACATTGCCATGGGGTAAGTGAAACAGAAGGATGTGGATTAGCTTTACTTAGAGGAGTAAGGGAAAGAAAGCTTCACTGAGGAGATGGTTTGCAGGATGATAATTGTAGGATGATGAAGAGGTCATTGATGGTAGGTGGTATAATAGTAGACCAATAATATACAGAGACTCTAAATGGATAGAATGTGGTAAGGTGGCTTTGGGGAATGATGAGCAGTTTGGTGTATGAGGATTATAAAGGAGGATTATAGGAGGGCACAGGGTTGGGTGGAACAGGGTGTAGTTGACCCTTAGACAGTGTGGGGCTTAGGGGCACTGACTCCCTGTGCAGTTGAAAGTCTGCATGTAACTTGACTTCCCAAAAACTTAACTACTAATAGTTTATCGTGGGCCAGAAGTCTTACTGATAACATAAACAGTCAACTAACATGTATTTTGTGTATGTATTATAGTTTTCTTACAATATAGTAAGTTGGACAAAGAAAATGTTACTGAGAAAATGTTATGGAGGAAAAGAGAAAAATTTACAGTACTGTTATTGTATTTACTGAAAAAAAGTCCACATATTAGTGGACCTGCACAGTTCAAACCTGTGTTTGAAGGTCAACTGTATTGTGTTCTTAGAAAGATACAGAACCTTGAATGATGTAGTGATGATTTAAGTGCCTCATCTTGTAGGGAGATAAAAACTACTTAAGGATTTAAGGTAAGGCATTGGCACAATTAGATGTGAGATTCTATAACTGGCAGTAGGATGGAGGGTAGAAGTGGAGTGATTGGAAGCAAGGACACTGTTTAGGAGCTTGCTAAAATATAGGCAGGAGATAAGAAGGCCTGATAGAGCCACAGGGTTAAAGAAAGGAGGAAAGGCATTCAGAGAAAACTTCTGAGGGAAGATTGATAGGACTTACTGTTTGGGCATGAGGCAGAGGGAGAAGTCAAGGATGACTGATGACACAGAGATTTAAAATGAAGTATAAAATGCGAGGTTAGATTGTGATCTAAAAATCAAAATTTTCATTGCCTTTCAGGTGTTAGCTGTTCAGATGAAGATGAAAAACCCAGAAAACGAAGGCGAACAAATTCTTCTAGCTCGTCCCCCGTTGTCCTAAAGGAAGTTCCAAAGGCTGTTGTTCCGGTCTCAAAGACGATCACTGTGCCTGTGAGTGGCAGTCCCAAGATGAGCAACATCATGCAGAGCATTGCCAACTCCTTACCGCCCCACATGTCTCCTGTGAAAATAACCTTCACCAAACCATCAACACAGACGACAAACACAACAACACAGAAGGTATGTGGGGGAGGGAGTGTCTGTCTGCCAATTGCTGTTTCCATCTCTTTCAGGCAGTATGATTCAGATTTAACAAACATGTTCTGAGTGCTTACTATGTGCTTGGCATTATGCTGGGAATGTTTGGGTCTCTTACTTTAATTCTGCACAGAAAACTTTGGGATAGGCATTATTATTTCACTTTTTGTAGATGAGGCTCAGCGACGTCAAATGACTTGTCTAATATGACACAGCAGCTCTCATACTTCTAAGTCTTTGGTTTTATTTTATTATTATAATGCCATATGGAGACAATTAAAATATAAGATTTTTTAACCTGTGTTTGGATAATTTTACCGTTAGGAACTCAGTTTTTTCTTTGCCAGAGTAACAAAGTTGTCAGAATTGGGTGTTTCATAGAAGAAGGGAAGGATATGATTACGTGATTATTGTTGCTTTGTTTTTTTATTCTTTGTATGCTAAGGTTAGTTCTTTCCTAAACTCTTCTCAGTATGTTCAGATCATCAGAATTCTCAGTTTTATGTTACTAGAACCCTCTCACTTTCCACACTGACCTGGATGCTGACGGCACCTTAGGCTTGTTGCACACCTGGGATTCCCCTTCACCATCATTCTGATCTTCCTCCTTCGTTTATTTATGCATTTGCTGGAACATCCTCTGGTAGCTTCTTGGTATATGGGTGGATGGAAGGTAAACTTTTTGAGACCTTGCATTGGTGGACTGAAAAGTTCTTTATTTTACTCTCCCACTTTCTTGATCGCTTAAAGCATTTTTTAGGCTGGAGGTAATTTTTCCTGAGAATTTTGAAGATATTGCTCCATTGGCTGTTGGCTTCAGTACTGTTTTTGAGAAGCCCCAATGGCATTCTAATATCCTCTTTTTCTCTTTGAAAACTCTTGGTAACTTTCAGAGTTCTGAAATTTCAAGGTAATTTTCCTCAGTGTGAGTCTTTATTTTATCCATTGGGTTGCACATTCAGTGGTTGCTTTCACTCTAGATACTCATGTCCTTCAGTTCTGGGAAATTTCTTGAATTATTTCCTAGGTTTTTCTATGTTCTTTCTTTGTGGATCATCTATTCAGGATGTTGAAACTGCCTGGATTGATCCTTTTTAGCTTTCGTATCTTTTCTCATTCCCATTTTCCATTTTTTTTTCCTGCTATAATATACTATTTAAAAAGTCCTGGATTTGGGGGCACTTGGGTGGCTCAGTTGGTTGAGCGTCCAACTTCAGCTTAGGTCATGATCTCACAGTTCATGAGTTCAAGCCCTGTGTTGGGCTCACTGCTGTCAATGCAGAGCCTGCTTTGGATCCTCTGTCCCCCTCTGTCTCTGCCCCTTCCCCACTTGTGCTCTCTCTCAAAAATGAATAAACATTTAAAAAAAAAAAATAAAAGCCTGGATTTTGGAACTAGACTTTCTGAGTTTGAATCCCAGTTTTTGCCACTTACTAGTTTTGTGACTGTGGAAAACTAAATTCTGGAATTAAGTTTTCTCATTTGAAAAATAGGGAAAACAATATAGGGTTTTGGGGTATAAATAAGATAATAAATGTAAAACTGTTAGAATAGAGCCTAGCACATAGTAAATGCTCTGTAAGTATTATTTTCTTTATCCTTTAATGTCATCCTTCACTACTTCTCTGGATTTGTCAATTTTGTGGTCATACTTTAAATTTCTAGTAGCTCTTATTCTCTGGAAGTTCCTTTTTTTTTTTTTTTTTTTTTTAAATAGCATCCTATTCTTTCATAAAATCACTATATTCTGATGATATTCATGACTTTTTTTCTTGATGTTTTATTCTTTCATGTTTTCTCTCTTACCTGTAAGTTTATTTATTTGTTTTGATCTCTGTTTCATTTCAGAAATAAATGCTGGCTGTCTTCTTGTATATGATCGTGGGTGCTAAAAATTGACAGAAAGCTGTATGTGTAGGGTGGGGCATGTTGGCTGGTGATTTTCATTGTAGGTTGAGCTAGCTCGGCTGTTGTGTTGAGAAAAACCCACTACCCTTTTACCTCTATCAGTTATCACTCTCAGTAGGGCATTTTCATGGACTAGTCAGATTTCCTCAGAGAAGAATTTTCCAGTCTCCTTTCTAAAGTAGTGGTAAGCCAGTCTGCCAGGATTTGGGGAGTAAATGGAGGGACTGGGCTGGATAGTCTCACCATTCAGTATATAGACTTTAAGAACACCTCTGTTTGTAGCACAGCACTCACCCCCCGCCCTCTACCCCCCAGCCCAGTATTCTAAGATTCCCTTGGATTGAATCTCTCCCTCAAGAGAGTAAATTCCTAGTCTTCCTTTAGGATGGGGGAGGATAGCTGTGGATCTAAATGCTGCCTAAATAGATTTTCAACTAATTTTCCTCTCTCTAGTGCCACTTTTATTCCCACGTAAAACGTATCTCGTGCTCTGGGGCGCTTGGGTGACTCAATCAGTTAAGTCTCCAACTCTTGATCTCAGCTAGGGCATTGATCATCTCAGGGTCGTGAGTTCAAGCCCCGTGTTGGGTTGGGCTCCACACTGGGCGTGAAGTCTACTTTAAAAAAAAAAAAAAGGACTTATCTGCTCTCTATTCCTTAATCTTTCTGGGATTCTCTAGTTTCCACCTTTGAGAGTATATTTGATTGATTACTACTTGTCTGTTTTCTAGTTTATAAAACTTCACAGCTGTTATTTTCTTTCTGTTTTGACCTTATGGGTTTATGTGCCTCTTCCCCTTTTAAAAAATCTCTCCATAATGTCTTAGAGGCATTTTGGGGAAGGAATGGAGGTACATTCTTGTCTTCAGCAGGTGATCTTTACCACTTTTGAATCTTTAGATTCATGGTAACTTCCATTTAAAGAACCTCCTTGAATTTTCCTGGAAAGATATCATTACCTAATATATGAAAAATTATTTTCTTAGTGAACTAGAAGTGATAGTGAGCTGATCTGTGGAATATAATTCTATTTTCAGTTTTAGGATGAAGCATTATGGTATAGTGTTAAAATCAAGCAAGGATTTTTGTAGTCAAAGAGGCCTGGATTGGAACCCCAGCTCTTCCAGTATGACCTGAGATAAATTAGTCTTTCTAAATCTGTTTTCCCATCTGTAAGATGAGAATAATGCCAATCTTAAAAAGTTATTGTAAGGATTAAATGAAACTGGGTATTTTATTTTATTTTATTTTATTTTATTTTTTAAAGTTTATTTATTTCGAGAGAGCATGAGTCAGGGAGGGCGGAGAGAGAGAGGAAAAGAGAGAAAATCCCAAGCAGGCTCTGTACTGCCAGTGCAGAACCTGATGCAGAGCTTGAATCTACAAACCGTGAAATCATAACCTGAGTTGAAACCAAGAATCGGATGCTTAACTGACTGAGCCACCCAGGTGCCCTGAGACTGTATATTTTAAAGTGCAGTAATAGGTATATACTCAAAAAAATTAGGTTCCTTCCCTTGCCAGTATTTTATGTAAAGCAGTGTTTTATTTATTTGCACTGTTGAGAATGAGCTCTTCCAAAAAGTGAATTCATCAGTTAACTGAAGCTTATTCCTTAATATATAGAAATTGACTATTTTTGATAACTTTGTGAATGTTAACACTGAACATACTTTTTGCATTTGTATATGAGGACTCCAAGGTAATCCTTCTGAGTATCACTTTTCATACAATATTATAATATAGTTATTGCTTTCTGGGTTAGCCCTGTATTAAGTGTTACCAGTCTGCTATACTCTATGAGATTATAAGTCTACTTATTGTAATTTTTTACTGCCTTTTTTTTCTGGGACTTATTTTATCAGTCATTCTTCTATCTTCTCCCTTCTTATCTATTCTTTTGATTTGGTATTTGGGAAATAGTGTAGCAGAGTTATAGCTAAAATGGCACCCATTTCCCATCCATGTCTTTCTGTTCCCTTACTCTATTTTATTTTTGTTATACTTATAACTAGTTAACATCATATTACATATTTGTTCATTTTCTATTTCTCGTTAACATCATATTACATATTTGTTCATTTTCTGTTTCTTCCATAGAGTAGATGTTGTTGAGGGTAGGGACTTTATCTTGTTCATCACTGTATTCCCTAGTATTTAGAATAGTTTATGAAATATAGAAGGTCTTAATTTATGTTTGTTGAATGAATGAATGAATGAAAAAATGAATAAATAGATCTGGCTCTGCTACCTGTCTTGAGCCTCAGGTTCTTAAAAAACAAAGAATAGAACTTACTTCCTAGAGTTATCAAGATAATTACATGAGATGATTCATGGAAAGTACTTAACATAGTGTATATGATGAATGCTTAGTAAATGTCACCTAACATTACTAACTTTCCAATCTTCTTTGGTAGACATATATAAAAATACTTGTAAAAGATGGAAGGCTCACCAGTAAGTAAAGTTGGCAATTTTTTTTTGTTTATTGACTTTCTCATTATTTTTGTTTTTGCTTCTGAATTGCCAAGTGAGAATGGATAGTTGAGGTCATTAGACATATGATGCTTGTTAGAGGGCATATTTATCTCCAAAGTCCTGTATAAACCATACCATGAGATTCCAAGCTCAGAACCTTAGATTTGTCCTACTGTACCTAAAAAATAAGCATTTAAAACAAATTAAATTAAAAATAAGACTCATTCATTCCACAAATGTTTACTGAGTATCTACTATGTTCTGGAGGCAAAACTCTACTCTTTTACTTCATGTATACTCAATGCTGTTTAGTTTTGTTGCTTTTTGGACAAGCTGTGTGTGGTAGCGCTAAGAGATATTCTTTGTGATTTTGGTTTTTTTTTTTTCTTTTCCTTCTGCTGGGTAATTGGATTTCTTTGAAATCTCTGTAAGGCTGTTTTCATTATTGCATTCACCTTGGATTTGTCATAAATCCTGTGTAAGTCAACTTAGGAATTATTTTAGGTAAAGTGACTTTTATATTAAATATAATTACTTATGAATTTGTGGACTTGATTCAAATTCAAATAGGTCATATATTTTCAGGATAGACAAATTTCCACCTATGTTAATGTGGTGCCTTCATTTTAAGTATAACATTGGTACAGCACTTATATAAACAAAGCAACAAAATACAGCTTTATGCTTTCACGTGCTTGATTGATATTTTTCATTTTATCCTTAGGGTGCAAGTCCCAGCACTCTTAAGGAGTTTTTGTGAGTGCTAGAAGGTCAGTAATTTGAATTATGGCCTGAATAAACACTGTTTGGTTCACTTGGTTTCAAAATCCCTTTATTTCCCCTGTTGTAATAAGTAACTTTAAAAGTACAAGTAAATTTTCTTTAAGGTGGATCTTTAATTTTGGATAACCCTTTTTCAGATCAGAAATTAACATTCAGACTGAAATCTCAAAATATGTTTTATCATTTGTATCTATAATCTAAAACATGCTCTTAAAGACTTCTAGATTTATTTTGCTGAAATTTTGTCTTAATGTTGGAAGCCTACATGCATACTCTAATTTTAAAATGGGAAATATTTGACACAAGGGTGAATACTTCCCCTTCCCTTATCCATGACAGACATTGCTAATTGACTGTGGCATACTTTCCTGCCAAGCCTTGGTGAATCCTTATCTGTGCCACAGAGTCCTTATAAATGCTGTTCCAGAAAGCTACTACTATTAGTTCAGAATTGGCAAATATGAATCCTCATTGCCATTACCACTACAGTTGGTTTGACTGTGGTAGTAGCTGTGAGTTCTTTGGATTCTTCGGGGTATCAGAATTTGAGGGAAAGCTATGTAACATTTTTTTAATGAAACAAAAATAGAGTACATTACAATATACTTCCAGATTGAATTGATCTATAATACCTTTACTAATATCTTTTTAACATTTATTAAGTAGTAATAGTAAGCTAATAACTACTGCTTGCTGACCGCCAAATATTGACCACCTGCTATGTGCCTAGCACTATGTTAGATGCTTCACATCATTATCTCGTTCAATCCTTGTAATGATTTGCAAGGTAGGTATTATTATCCCTATTTTATAGATGAAAATTGGAGCCTAGAGATTTTAACATGTCCAGGGGCCTGCCATTTGTCAGTGGCTGCAGCAGGATTAAGCTCAGGCTCATCTGATTCTTAAACTTCTGGACTTTTTACCATATTGGTTTACTTCTTCTCAGTGTATGTGGTGGTTTATGATTGTTTTCATAATAATGCTATATAGGTATTTGCTGATCAAGTCTATGTAGAAGTATCCTAGTCAACTGTGTATAGGTGTTTGCTTGTCAAGACTTAGATATCTCTCTTGACTCGTCAAATAATTAACAAACTGCTAATGTAGTTACATCATATAATTCTCTGTGATACTGCAAATACATAATGATGATATAGTCAGAGCTTCTTTGATATGTAGGTACTGAGTACGGACATACTCAGTAAATTTTGACTGATTTAACATTGGGCCTTCTTTAGGATTAATAGGAAAATAAAAGAGAATTTCTCCCTTAATTTCTTTGGATTTTTAAAACAATTTTCTGCCCTAGGTAGGTAAAGGTAATTTTGGTGAAAGAAGAAAAAGACACTCTGCTCTGTTTTGGGTATCACCATACCACCATTATAGTCCCCCAGAATAAAACTGTGATACTATAGATTTGTAAATGATTTTTGTGTCCTCAACTGTAAAATGGGGATAATAATAGCATCCGTGTCATAGGATTTGGGGGAGATTTAAATTAGCTAGTGCACATTAGCTCTAGGAGTTCATCTTGATTTCGTTAGTTTCCTTAGGCCTACCATTTCCCTACGTCAACAAGTCCTATTGACTACCTCTGAAAATAATCTGAATGCGATCACTTCTCTTTATTTCTGCTACTAACACCCCAGTCCAAGCAGCCTCTATTATTCCTGGTCTACCGCAGTAGTTTCTTTACTAGTCTCACTGCTTCCATTCTTGCTGGAATAGCATAGCAGCTAGAATGATCTTTTAAAATATAAGTCAAATTTTGTTGTTTCCCCACTTAAAATCCCCCTATGGCTTCCTATTGTACTTAATATAAAATTTAAATCCTTTACTATGGCTTATAAATTTGATCTAGCCCCTACTTCCTTTGCCAGCCCCTCCTTACTCTATATGCTTTTTGTTACATTGGCTTTCTTTCTGTCTTTGAATACATCAAGCTGATTCTCCTTTGCTCCATCCTGTTCTTTCTCATCTGAAGTGCTTTGCCTCCCTATGTCTTAAACTTTTCCAGCCATACAGGCTAACCTTGAAGTCTCTTTCCTGCCTCTTTTTTCCCCTCCCATTTCCTGTATCAAGCTATATGAGCAAATCCTGTTGGTTTTACCTTTAAATATATTTAGAATCTGTTTCCTTTTCACCACCTCTGCAGCCAGTGATCCTCTCTTCTTGGTTTAAACCAGGAATGTCCTTATTTGTCTTCCTGTTTCTACTCCCTCTTCCCTACTGTACTTTTCATCTAGCAGATAGAGTAATAATTCTTTTTGAAAAATATTTTTGAGAACTGTTTTAGATTTACAGAAAAATTGAGAGGATAGTACAGAGAGTTCTCATATACACTGCACTCAGTTTCTACTACTCTTAACATTTTATATTAGCATGGTACATTAGTTATCATTAATGAACTAGTATTGATGCATTAAGATTAACTAAAATCCATGGTTCACTCAGATTTCTTTACCTATTGTCTTTTTTTTCTTCCAGGATACCACGGTACATTTACTTGTCATGTCTTCTTAGGTTCCTCTTGGCTGTGAAAGTTTCTCAGACTTCTCTTGTTTGGCAGTCTTGAAGAATATTGGTCAAATATTTTGTAGGATGCCCCACGACTGGAATTTGTCTGATGTTTTTCTCATGATTAGACTAGGGTTTTGGGTTTTCGGAAGGGAGACTATAGAGATAAAGTGCCATTTTCATCATAATCTACCAAGGGTATATAGTATCAACAGGAGCTTACATCCTCTAGTCCACCATGGCTTCCTTGATTCTATCTCCTGCTACTTTCTCTGTCATAAATTCTAATCCTGTTCATTAGGTCCTTGGAGTTTATTGACTATACCAAGCTTGCTTATGCCTCAGGGCCATTTTATTTGCTGCTTTCTGTGCCATTGGATGCACTTCCTCAAGGTGGCAACATTGTTTACACTCCTCCTAGTTTCTGCTCAAATATTACCTTATCAGAGAGATTTTATTGAACACTTTATAAAAAGTAACACAGTGCTCCCAATATTCTTTCTTTCCCACCCTGCTTTATTGTCTCTTCCATTTTCTACGTGACATATATTTACTTTTCTAATTTGTTTATTGTTTCCCTCCCTACTTGTTAGAATTTAGCCTCATGAAAGTATGAGCTTTGTCTGTTTTGTTCATTCCACTATCCCCAGCATCTAGAACCATGCCTGGCACATAGTAGATGCTCAACAAATATTTATAAAGGAATGATTATCCAAATTACTTTCTAGAAAGATTGTGCCCATTATACTCCCTAAGTAGTATATTGAAATGCTTATTTCACCATATCTTTACAGCATTGAATGTTGTTTTTAAAAATATTTCATTGGTAAAATTGTTTTTTCTTTTAAATACATTTTGATGATTACTAGTAAAGAAAAACTTTCATGTATTTTTAGCTGTAGATTTCTCTTTGATGAATTGTTTCTTCGTATTTCATAAGCTATTTTTGAATTATGTGTAACTATGGGCCTAGATACATTAGCAGTATAGTAGGTTCATGAAAATAACTTATTTTTCCTTCCTTAGGTTATTATAGTGACCACATCACCAAGTTCAACCTTCGTGCCCAACATTCTCTCCAAATCCCATAACTATGCAGCAGTCACTAAGCTTGTACCGACATCAGTCATTGCTTCCACAACCCAGAAGCCACCAGTGGTTATAACTGCTTCACAGTCCTCCCTGGTCAGTAGTAGCAGCAGTGGCAGCAGCAGTTCTACACCATCACCTATTCCTAGTACAGTTGCAGTAACAGCTGTGGTTTCTTCCACGCCATCAGTGGTCATGTCAACAGTAGCACAAGGTGAGTGGTGACCCACCATGTAATTCTGTCCCTGTGGTATATATGGGAATTTTGAAGAAAACCGTGTGAGTGTATTTTTCTGCTTTGGGTATGAAGGTCCCTGCTTTTATATCAGAAATTTACCACTCCTCTTTCCTTAGTTTGAGAATGTCAAGATAGTTGCTTACTATTTTCTTTTAGTAACATGCTTGCTCCAAGATATTTTTATTCACATGCATAGTACCTAGTCACCTAGGCAATTAACATTCACAAAATGTAGGTTAACTCTGTCACAACAGATTTCAAAGGCATAATAAGCAAATATCTTGAATAGAATGAAGGTTTTATTTGTTATTTATTTTAAAAGAGTTTTGTTATTTTTTGAGTAATGTCTACAACCAACGTGGGGCTTAGACTTAGAACCCTGAGATCAAGAGTCACATGCTGTACTGACTGAGCCAGCCAGGTGCCTCTAATGAAATTTTTAAAAGAAGAACTTGAAATTGCAATATTGACCTTTGAGTACCGTAGGGGTTAGAGGCACAGTTATGTACTGTATTACAGCGGAGTAAGCTAGAGAACAGAAAATGTTATTCAGAAAATCATAAGGAAAAGAAAATACATTTATCATATTATATTGTATTTATCGAAAAAAATCTATGTGTATATGGACCCAATGCGGTTCAAACCTCCGTTGTTTAAGTCAGCCATATTTTACTCAAGGTTTTTCAGAGGAACATTATGAGTAGGTTACCCAGTGATAAGAAGCAGGAGGAAGAGGATGATTTCAGGGACATGGCATTCACCTTTTCTCCAGTCTCCTAAATTTTTCTCTATTGGTGGATGATGGGAGATATTAAGGGGAACTAAGACTGAACTGAAGGACCATTGCTGCTTAATAATAGCAGAGGAAAGGAAATGTAGAAATCTCAATTCCATGTTAGCCTAAATAAGTTTGGCTCTCTTTCATATCCTTGTATTTCTCCCTATGAAAGGCAAATAGCACACTGTCAGAAATTTTCTTCTTAGTGTTAATGAATCTTAAAGTGGGGATGGGAGAGAACCATGTACCGTACAGAATTCATACCCATCATCGTAATCTCTCAAAGGGAGCACAGAAGCAATACAGAATGGGACTTAGTATTCGTTTTCATTAAGTTTTACTTGAACATTACGTACCTAAGATAGAGTGGGACTTGGAAATATCCTAGTTTATGAACTAGTAGTGAATATAAGCACTAGAATAGGAAAAACACAAGTATTTTTCATAATTGTTTTAGTAATGTTTAGTGTGTTCTGTATAACTGTGTAGGCAAGGAAGAGGCTATAATGTAGATGCAATGCAGTCAGTATTCTTTACAGCCCTAATGCTAGGATATGAAATTATCTGTCATTGTTTCCTGGCTCTAACACCTATTTAATGTCTCCATCAACAATAGGAAAATAGCAGGCTTGAAGTTTTCTTTTGTTACTTTAAGTAATTAAAAAAATTCCAACCTCTCTATTTGCACAGCAGTAAACTATAATATAGCATTATTAAAAATAGAAAGAATTTTTATACAGAAAATTTATTGAAAATGTTGGTTGCACACATGATCCAAATTCATTATTTTAAAATTTGAAGATGAGAGAAGGAAAGGCCACCTGTCTCTGCACCTGGGTGACACCTGTGTCAAAACTGTCATCCAATGATAAACATTTTTCTCTTCCAGTACTCATCACACAGTTTGCTGAAGTTTTATTGTACTGTTAGAAATATTACTGTTCTTCAAAGGAACATGTTATTTTTTTAAATAAAAGGGGTATTTCTCTTGGCTACTAATGAAATGTCTTTAGGCAAAATGAATATTCCATGCTTCTGTTTTTCACTCTGTTTTTTTCAGGTATCCTCTGAAACTCTTGGGAATTTTGGACTTCCCTGTTTTCTCTTTTGCTTCTTAGCATCCTATATCTTTTTGAGCTTCAAGTAGTCATAGGGGAGCTGGACAAGGCTTCTCAGAGATTTCTTGGAAATTCACTGAAATTCAATAGATGATGAGAGCTATAAAAGTAAACTATGTGAATGTAGATACTCAAGGATGTAGATAATCATATAGTTACATGATTCTTTTGAGCCTTTGAGATATTTAACTTACTTATTAGTGCTAAAAAGTTGTCATTTTCTTTTAAAAAAGATAAATGTTAGTGGAAGTGGTAATATACAGACTGGAGTTGTCATTCAAACTATAGGGCTTCTGTAGGGCTTCTGTAGCAGCTTCTCTGTGTGTACCTGGGAAACAAGGGCATTCAGTGTCTGCTTCTGTTGGAGACTGGAGACAGGAGACAGGCTGTTTTAGAGTTGATGTATCTGTCTCTGGTTATTCTTGTAGAGGCAGCTGGTGGTGGAGTGGGTAAGAGTTTAGTAGCAGTAACTTGGCGGGTGATTCCATGTTTATAAGTATAGAGGTGGTTCCAAAGGTAGGGAGTAGGGGGGTTGTGTATGATTGGCTTATGCTCTGGGAAGGAAAAGGAACTCCTTAATATTTATAATATGGGAATTCTGAAAATTCTTCTGATTAGAATGGTTATTTTGAGTTTGTTATCTGAAGAAAGGAAAATTTAAAACATTTTTTATTATGGAAAATTCCAGTCATATTGAAGTAGAGAGACTAGTAAAATGAACCTGCATGTGCCCATTGCCCAGCTTCAGAGATGGGCAGAATATGGTCAGTCTTGTTTCACCTGAATCCACTGTTTTTCTTCATACACCCTTGACCTGGAATGTTTGGAAGCAGATCCCAGATACTACATAAATTCAGCTATAAATTCTGATGTATCCCTAAAAAAAGATCACACTCACAGTGCTACTGTCACCTAGAATTTTTAACAGTTATTTCTTGATATAATAAAATACTCAGTTCCTCTCCTAATTTTCTTGATTATGTCATAAAAATTTTTTTTAAGTTCATTTATTCATTTTGAGAGAGACAGAGAAAGAAAGACAGAAGACAGACAGCATGAGCAGGGGAGGGGCAGAGAGAAAGGGAGACGGAGAATCCCAAGCAGGCTCTGTACTGTCAGCACAGAGCCTGAAACAGGACTCGAACTCATGAACTGTGAGATCATGACCTCAGCCGAAATCAAGAGTTGGATGCTTAACCAACTGAGCCACCCAAGCGCTCCCCACCCCCCCCCCCAAATTTTAATTGGGATCCAAACAGGGTCCACATATTGGTTGATATGGTTATGTCTTTTTTAACTTAATAAGTCTGTGTTTTGTTTTTTTTTTTTTTCCTTTGCAATTCATTTGTTGAAGAAATCGGTCATTTTTCCTGAGAGTTTCCCATAGTCTGGATTTTGCTGATATTTATCCCCATGATATGGTTCAAAAAGTTTTCCTGTTCCATGTATTTCTATAAAACTAGTAGTTAATCCAGAAGCTTGATCAGATTTAAGTCTGATTGTTTCTGGAGATGGGGGATTAAACATTTTATAAGTGGTATCGTGTACTTCCTGTTGTATCCCTTTAGGAGGCACGTAATGTCTGATTTCTTTCTTTAACGATATTAACATTGATCAGTAGGTATAAGTATTACCAACTGTTTATTAAAACAGCTATTGATAGTCTTTGCCTCATTCATTATTTTATTGGTATTTGCAAAATGTATTTTATCTTTATTTTCTTCATTTATTAGGTGGAATTCTTAAAGAAGAACTTTGCCTTATTACCATTGGTTACTCTGAGTATAGTTCATATAGGAAAAGCAGGATAAATGCCTGAGTATTTCCTTCTATTTTTTGTTTTCAGATGAGTAGGTTCAGTGATCAGTGAAATTTTTTTTCTCCATGTTAAGATTTTTCATGTCTATTAATCTATTACAGATATTCTTTTTTTTAATACTTATTTATTTTTGAGAGAGAGTGAGCATGAGCAAGGGAGGGGCAGAGAGAGAGGGAGACAGAGAATCCAAAGCAAGCTTCTTACTGTCAGCACAAAGCCCAACATGGGGCTCAAACCCACGAACCACAAGATCATGACCTTACCGAAGTCAGATGCTCCACCGACTGAGCCACGCAGGCACCTCAGTTGCAGATGTTAAATTTTGGTGCTCAAATTTTCCCATCATTACAGTGGGAATTTCTTTAAGTTGGTTCCTGAATTCTTTTGACACAACCACAGTAGTCCTTAATAGCCCTTATTTTGTGATATGACAAGATGTTCTGGGTTCATCTTCTACATTTTCTGCCCCAGATTTGGAATTACACATTTTTTTTTTTTTAACGTTTTTATTTATTTTTGAGACAGAGAGAGACAGAGCATGAACGGGGAGGGACAGAGAGAGAGGGAGACACAGAATCAGAAGCAGGCTCCAGGCTCTGAGCCATCAGCCCAGAGCCCGACGCGGGGCTCGAACTCACGGACCGTGAGATCGTGACCTGAGCCGAAGTCGGACGCTCAACCGACCGAGCCACCCAGGCGCCCCTGGAATTACACATTTTTTAAGGAGGCCTCGTTTCTTAGTGAGAAATGGTGGTTAGATACCATAGTCTGGGCACCATGGGGATGATCATTGCTACTGGATTGGTCATTATTTCTAAATCTTTTCTGTGGACAGAACTAGAGTCCTTTTTTTAAGGAGGAAATACATCATCAGTTTATACTGATATTGTCAATTCCAATTTAGAATTAAGGATTTTTAACTACTTTGTTTTTGTTTGTATAATTGTATCTTTTTTCTCCTTTTACTGAAAATCCTGGTTTCTGACAGTAAAGTTATATATTTGATTTATCCTGTAATATAGTTTCAGAATAACAAAATCAATATGACTAACAATACAGTCATTGAACAGAATTTAAGATTATTATGGTTCTTTTGGTTCTTAGGATATCCTCACTAAGGATATATAGTCAAATTAGTGTATTTTAAAGTCACTTGAAATGACTTTTTTCCTTATACTTAACCTCTAATTTAATATACGGTTAGGTTAATTTGTTTCATTTTGTTTCGTTTTTACTGATTGCAATTTAAAATATTTTTCCGTAATTTATAATTGCATAGAAGTTTATGTTCCAGAGTCAAATCCACAAAACAAGGTGTGTTTTTAGAAATCTCTCTGTTATTTATGGTTCTTACACCCTGTTTTGTCCTTCCCTGATTGGTAACCTTTTTTTCCTTCAGTTAGTTTTTTATTTATCCTTCCATTTTTTAAATATGTAAGCAAATTTGTATATATCATATTCCCTCTTTGTTTGATAAAAGGTAACATATATATAGACACCTGGACACTTTAGTGTTGGGAGAGAGAATTTTTATTTGGTAGTTGTAAGTCTGGTGCTGGTAATACCAAAAAAGGTGGTAGTTAAAATATGCCTTATGTGTATAGAATGAAGTAGTTTATTTTAGATGACTGCTTCATATTTGATTCCTCCCCTTTTTTCTCCTGTAAATTGCATAGCTTTTTATTTGTTATCTCTTAAATCTATATGATTTATATCTCTTAAAATCTTGTTCCTCTTAAGGCAAAGTAGGCTATTGTTTATTACACAGGTTGATTACTGTGACCTTTCTACCTTTTATTCTACCTATTTTTCAGTTAAATCCTATTGCCATTGTCTTTTCTCATATTTTGGTGAGAGAAATTTTCTTTCGTCTCATTCTTCTCCTCATATTCTTTTGTGGACTTCATGAATTATTTACCCAATACTGTGTCTGTCTTCCACTGACCTTTTATTTTCTGTCCTTGACCCCACTTTAACCTAAATAACATATTGTTTTCAGTTGTATCCACTAAATACTGCTCTTCTCTTCACTGTATTTATTTTCTTTAGACTCATCCTGAATGCAGATCCTGTTTTCCATTTCTGTTTCATGAAACCCTTTCTTTAGGAAATCCCTCAACCCCGTCAATTCAAATGTGGTCCTCGTTTATCATTTAAATTTTTTAAAACCTACCACAATAGCACTTTCAATTTTATGTATTTATTAATGCCTTTTTACTTATTTGAATAATATTTTTTATTTATTTGGAATAAAAAACCTGTATTCCATTTGGAATCATACATTTTTCCATATAATATTCTTCTGTTTTTCTAAACTATCCTAATTTTTTTCAATACTATTTAATATTTCTATTACTATTACAGTTTATTAAATTATTCTCTTAATGTTGGATATTTAGAGTATTTCTAGATTTTGATGTTAGAGATCTACCTATAGCCTTTTTTACCTATACACCTTTGTGAATTTAATTGAACCCTCTCTTTTATTAGAACCAGCTTTCAGGAGCAGGATTACCAAATCAGAAGGTTGCAGTTTTGTTTTGTTTTTTATAGAGGTTGCTAAGTGTTATATTTTAGCTCCCTGAACTATATCCTCTTGGAATAGTTCACTAGTATGTGTCCACTATTAAGTTTTTGTTCCTCCTGTTTATAAAAAATGGGGGCGAGGGAGTATAACTTCTAAGATTAAACAAATTTTTGAATGGCATACTATTTAACTAGCCAGTTGTTTAATACCTTTTTTCCCCTTTAATCCCTATAAGACAAAACACAGGTAATATTCCTACAGTTATGTATCTTCTTTCCCCTTCACTTGTATGACTTTGGTATTTTGATGTGTTTTGGGCTTCACTTTCTTTGGGGCTCATGTTAAGACTCTTAAGTATTTCACGTTTATTCAGAATTACCAGTGTGGCCTGAACTATATTTAATTCCTCCAAATGTGGACTGTTATGTCAGTGGTATTCACAGCAGTCTATATTCTTCCGCATTCAGATGTTTAATACATTTTACAGAGCCCTGGATTATTAATATATAAATTGAATTACAAAATTTGATAAGTAATTAAATTACTTTACGTAAATCTGACTGAGTGGTTTTTAAAAGAAGAAAATTTATTATCTCATAAAAGTAAAAGTCCAGAAGCAGAGAAATTCCAGTTAGGTTATATCAAGAAATTTCTTTTCACCTTTCTTCTCTTCTTTCCTTGGTGTATCAGCTTTTTTCTCAGGTAGCTCATATCGTGGTTGCAGCATGAGTGCAGCAATTCCATGTACCACATGCATATACAACAACCAGCAAAGGAATAAGAGACAGTCCCCTTTTGTGAGTCTCTCTTAGGAAAGAGAAAACCTTTCCCAGAAGATTCCCTTCATGTCTTTTTGGCCACAACTGTCATACACCTAGCCTAAAGTAATCCCTGGTGAGAGGAATGGGGCCATCATGACTGACTTATTAGATCAATTAGAAATTGCCCTTTAGAGCTGGTGTGGGGCCAGCCTTCCATAAAAATACATTCCAGTGCCCAGGAAGGTAGATCCTTTTGAGAGGAGAAATAGGTTTTTGTTAGAAAAGAGGAAGGAGGAGGAAAAAAAATTAATCAGACAACCAAGCATGTATATTGCATTAGATCATTTAATAAATGATTTTAGAACAATTAGTTTTTCACTTGGTCTTATGTTACACACATCAATAAGATTAAATTGATTCATAGAATTGTTCAAATAATCTTTTATCTTTTTTTTTTTTTTTTGGTCTGCTTATAATATCACTTACTGAGAGAGGAGTGTAAATATCTCCAGCTATAATTGTGGCCTTGTGCATTTCTCTTTGTAACACTGTCATTTTTTATTTTTTGTATTTTGAGCTGCTATTAGGTAGATGCATGCACATTTAGGATTGTTGTTGTTTTTTTTTTTTTTAGTGTTTATTTAAAGAAACATTTGAGAGAGAGTGAGCAGGATAGGGGCAGAGAGAGAAGGGGACAGAGGATCTGAAGCAGGCTCTGCACTGACAGCAGCGAGCCCAAAGTGGAGCCTGAACTCACAAACTGTGAGATCATGACCTGAGCCAAAGCTAGCTGCTCAACTGACAGAGCCACCCCGGCGCCCCAGGATTGTTGTCTTTCTTAAAAAAAAAATTTATTATTGAAGTGTAGTTGACTTTGGTATCTTGATGAAATGACCTCCTTTTTATTATAAAGCATTGCTCTTTTTCTCTGGTAATACCTCTTGTTTTGATGTCTACCTTTTCTGTAGCCACTCCAGGTTTCTTATAATTAGCGTTTGCACAATATATCTTTTCTCATCCTTTTACTTTTAACCCGTCCGCCCTTTGCATTTAAAATGCATCTCTTGGAGTGCCTGGGTTGGCTCAGCTGGTTAAGTGTCCTACTCTTGATTTCAGTTCAGGTTGTGATCTCACACTTGGTGGGATCCAGCCCTGCATCGGGCTCTGCTGACAGTGTGGAGCTTGCTTGGAATTCTCTCCCTCTCTCTCTCTGCTCCTGTCCTGCACACACACACTCTCTTGCGCTCTCTCTCTCTCTCTCTCTCTCTCAAAATTAAACATATAAAAAATAAAATGCATCTCATGAACATTGTATAGTTGTCTTTTTTTTAATCCAATTTGGCCATCTCTGCCTTTTAATTGAATTATTTAGTCCATTTACATTTAATGTAATTATCAATATGATTGAGTTCAAGTCTACTATCTTGGTAATTGTTTTTTATTCATCCTCTGTTCTTTGTTTCCTTTTCCCTTTTTTCTCATCTTTTAGGTTTATTGATTTTTTTTAAAAAAAGGATTCCATTTTATGTCCTCTGTTGGCTTCTTAAATATACATGTGTGTATATTTACTTTTTTTTAATATATACTTTTTAAATAATTTCTCTAGAGTTGGGTCTCAACCTCCACATATGGACATTTTGGACCAGATAATTCTTTGCTATGAAAGGCTGACCTGTACATTAGAGGATGTTTAACAGCATTTCTGACCTCTGCTTACTAGATACTAAGCACACCCCCTGTCATGACAGTGAAAAGTGTCTTTAGTAATTGCCAGCTTTGGGGGTAGGAGGGGGCAGGCTGCCCTTAGTTGAGAACTGAGCTCTAGAGCTTACAATATGGATTTTTAATTTATAACAGCCTGTCTTCAGGTAATATACCACTTCCCATATTGTATTAGAATCTTAGAATAGTATACTTTTTTTTCTCTCTCATACTGTGCTATGGTTGTCCTACATTTAAATTCTATATGTTATAAGCCCCAGATTGCATTGTTGACTATTTTTGCTTTAAACAATTTTCTTTTAAAGAAATTACATACGAGGAGTAAAAAGTCTTTTATATTTAGCAAGCTCGTCTTGTACTTTTCCTACTCTAGCCCTGGGTGAGCCATTTTTCCAAGGAACCGTGATTCCTCTTCATGGAAAGTGATAATTAGAAGCTAAAATCTCGGTGCTAGATATGCTACTACTATGTTGTGTGTGTGTGCAAGTATGGGCATGCGTGTATGTGCACACGTGCAAAATCACCTGTGTGTACATTTATATTCACACTCACATGTTTACATCTATATTTATTTCTATATATGGAAAACTATGGGTTCATATTGCTATGTCTAATTTTAATTAAACAACTCTAGTTTTCTCCATTCCCTTCTTTGATAGTGAAAAACCTAATTTCCATTATCTTTCATATATGTACTTATTTTGTCAGTTTCCCAGTATGCAACCAGTCTGTCATTGCTGTTACTGCCCCCACCTCTATGCTTTTGCATATGCCTTCCTATCTTCACTCAGGCTCTGACATTCTGCAAAGTCCTGCATCACCACACCTGTTTCTGACACCCTGCCCATGTCACCCTTTTGCATGGATGCCACTCTCACCCTACTCAACTGACACCTAAGGCAGGCTGACACCTATGGCAGGCTGCCTTCCCATCCAGAAGACCTTTTCACTTAGTTTGGGTTCTGACGTTACCTTAGCCACCCCTTCCTGTGGACATTCTGCTCAAGCTTTGAGACAATTAGGTGGCTCACACTCATGGAACCCCTCTGTATCTTACTTGGGCTCTAAAGCTATATGCATGGTATCCCCTGAGTTTCCCCAGCATTGACACCCTCCTCATCTTATTGACTTCCATGCTAGTCCAGTTTCTGCAATGGGCTCTGACATTTCATGATAAGCCACTCTTCTGCTTAGCTGCGTTGTACCAGCTGATGGCTTTAGCACTGAATTGTTTGGGAAGCAAGGACAAAATAAAGAGAATTTTCTACTTGTTAAAACAAAAATAGCATTTATTATAGTTTGTAATGGTAAATCTGTATAATCATTTGATTATCTTCTCTTGTAACCTTTCTGAAGGTAGGGACTGTTTCATGGATACAATTTAGTGTCCCGAAGATCTACCATAAGGTATATGCTCAGTAAGTTTTTACTGAATGAACACATACTCAGAGAGTTTAAGTACTTTAATCAGATCATACGGCTGTTAATGTGTTTGTGAGTTGAAGGTACAATGTGAACATAATTCTCTGATTCTAAAGTTATCCTGACTACTTTTATACCAGATACTTTTACCATAAAAAACTATATGGAGAACATAGGGAGTTTCTCATGTGCACAATTTACCACAGTTAATACAAGAGTTCATTATAAATTCAATATAAAGGTTAGAGCTTTTAAAAATAGTATCTATCACTCGTATAAAACATTATGCTCCTTGAATCATAAAATGTTGGTGCTGAATGGGGCTCCAGAGATAATCTAGTTCAGCACAACTAAGCAGTATAACACACATATGTCACCAAAATATTAGTATTTGGGGATGGATAGGGTTGAGTGAGGTGGGAGAATGTGTAAGTAATGTGGTTAAGCCCTCCAGGGGATTCTAATTACACCTTTTGCCTGTCAGTCCTCTATCTGTGATTTTATCTGATAGCACAGCAACAGTCTCCTGCTTGGAGACTTGTAGGGCAATTCAACAAATGGGGGAAGCTGTGGTCCTAGGAGTCAGAATCACTTTTCAAGGTATCTTTTCTGTCTTTGTCATTCTCCACAAGCATTTTACATAAGAATGTGGTATTTAAAATTTTTTCTGTAATACAAAGTAGTTGTCATGTTGGGGGTGTGAAAGAAGAAGGTGTGAAATAGCCTAAGAATTTGGTAATTCGGCTATTTATGAGTTTCATTTCATTCCAGCAGTGCTCAAAAAGTTGATATGATGAGTTATATTCCAGGTCATTAGGAAAATTAATTCATTTACAGATAAAAGTCCTGTTGAGTTGTTGAAGAATTATAAGAAAATTACTGATTACTGGTACTCCTTACCTATGCATACTGCTAATATTAGCATTATACTGAGAAGCAATGTCTTACTACCTTATATCAATCAGAATCTTGTTGCTGTGTTAAGAAATCTACCCCTGAAATCATTGTTGCGCTATACGCTAACTTGGATGTAAATTAAAAAATAAATAAATAAATAAAATAATAAATAAATAAATAAATATGAAAAAAAAAAAGAATTTTTTTTTCTGTGGATGTATTGAGTACGCCCACTTGTAATTTTCACAGATTATTTAATGACAGAGTTCTCAAGAAATGACTTTAATTTATAGATTATCAGAAATGAGACCTAGAAAAACTACTTTGTCATGCTGAAAAGTTCAAAAGATGAATGTTTCAGTGTGAGATATTTTCTCATGTCTTGTTTAGATTGACTTACCAGAACTTGAAAAGTAATATTTAAAAAAAATGTATTACAAATAAAATTCAAAACTTAGTTTGATTTATTCTTTTATTATTCACATTAAGAACCTGTGTTTTCTAACAGAAAATGTCCCGAGAGACATGTGTGAATATCCTTCCTGATACTGTGTTTCTTTCATTTTAACTGTCCACCAAGGGAAATCAGTTTTTTTGAGTGTGAGAGCAATCATGCCTCCCTTGCAAGGTTTGAGGACTGTACAGCGAATATATAAAATACCATATATTATATATGACATTTAATAGGTGCTTAATAAGTCACTGTTTTTATCGGTTTACCTAGTATAAGAAGTATCTCAGTGGCGCCTGGGTGGCTCGGTCGGTTGAGGGTCCGACTTCAGCTCAGGTCATGATCTCACAGTTCGTGAGTTCGAGCCCCGCGTCGGGCTCTGTGCTGACAGCTCAGAGCCTGGAGCCTGCTTCAGATTCTGTGTCTCCTCTTCTCTGTCCCTCCCCCTTGCCCATGCTCTGCCTCTCTCTCAAAAATAAATAAACATTAAAAAAAAATTTTTTTTAAATGTATTAAAAAATTTTTTAAAAAGAAGTATCTTTAAGTATGCTTTACTGTTAAATAAGTTCTTTTCCCCTTACTCTTCTACAGGCGTATCTACATCAGCGATCAAAATGGCATCGACCAGACTTCCTTCCCCCAAAAGTTTAGTGGGTGCCCCAACTCAGATTCTTGCACAGTTTCCTAAACAGCATCAACAGTCTCCTAAGCAGCAGTTACATCAAGTGCAGCAACAGACCCAGCAGCAGGTGGCCCAGCCTGCTCCAGTATCTCATCAGCAACAGCCTCAGCAGTCTCCTTTGCCACCTGGTATCAAGCCTACCATTCAAATCAAACAGGAGTCAGGTAACTGGAAAATGTTTACAATATGTAATTCTTCCCCAATCGCTACTTCTCTGAAGACTGCTCGTTTACATGGATATAGTTTCCTCAAGCCCCAGAATTTTAATTCTAAAATATATTTTGAGAGCCTCCTGTTGGAAATACATATGTAGAAAGAACTGGAGCTTGGGAATAGAAATGAGAAAAAAAGCAGTTTGCTCAGCCGTAGCAGTTATTTCCCCTGGACTCTCCAGGGAGATAAAGAAGCTGAGGAAACAACCCAGTTTTTAAAATTATACTCTGGATGCATTGGGATTATAGAAAGTAGGCAGTTGAAAAATTAGTCTGGAGAGTTCTGTGTTAGAATGCCATTTTATGAATTTGGCATAAAATTGTACAAGCAGAGTTGCTGAGATTGTAGGACATTGTGTACAGAGAAGAACTTTGTGGTTTGTGGAATAACAGTTTAGCAGTTTACTGAAAGCATCTCCAGGGCAGTGGGAACTCAGAAGTAAGAATCAATTATTTGAAGTTATTGAATCATAAAAGTATTGAATAAAAAGGCAGGTAGGGTGGAGGCTTAAACACAGGGAAATTAAAAAGACTGTTAATAGGTACATCTTTAAGAAATGAAAGTGGATGGTTTTTTTCCTCCAATGAATCTGGACTTTATTTGGTGGTAGAAGAAGCATTTGGAAGATGCCAACATTTTCAGCTTTGTTTTGGTTTTTGATGGGAATATTTTATTATTAGTTTTTGAGATATAATTGACATACAACATTGTATTACTTATAGATATACAACATAATGATTTATTTATATATTTCAAAGTGATTACAATGAATTTAGTTAACATCCATTATCAAACATAGTTACGCATTTTTTTCTTGTGATGAGAACTTTTAAGATTTATTCTCGGGGCGCCTGGGTGGCGCAGTCGGTTGAGCGTCCGACTTCAGCCAGGTCACGATCTCGCGGTCCGTGAGTTTGAGCCCCGCGTCGGGCTCTGGGCTGATGGCTCAGAGCCTGGAGCCTGTTTCCGATTCTGTGTCTCCCTCTCTCTCTGCCCCTCCCCCGTTCATGCTCTGTCTCTCTCTGTCCCAAAAATAAATAAACGTTGAAAAAAAAAAAATTTAAAAAAAAAAAAAAAAAAAAAAAAAAAAAGATTTATTCTCTAAGCAACTTTCAAATACAGTACAGTTAGTACGGTATAGTTACTGCAGTAACTATAGTATTGTTAACTACAGTCACCATACGGTATGTTACATCCTCAGGATTTATTTACCTTATAACTGGAAGCTTAGACCTTTTGACTACATTTTGGCCAACTTTCCACCCCCTGCCTCTGGCAATCACCAATATTCTTTATATGTATGAATCCATTTTTTTAAAAAGATTCTACATATAAGTAAGATCATGCAGTGTGTGTCTTTCTGTGTCTTATTTCACTTAGCATAATGCCCTCAAAGTCCATCCATGTTGTTGCAAGTGGCGGGGTTTCTTTTTTTTTTAAGTTTTTATTATTATTTTTAAAGAGGTTTTATGTTTTTTTTTATTTTAAAGTGTATTTATTTATTCTGAGAGAGAGAGAAAAAGAGATAGCAGGGAGAGGCACAGAGAGAGGGAGAGAGAGAATCCCAAGCAGGTTCCTCACTGTCAGCATAGAGCCCGACAAGGGGCTCAATCTCATGAACAACGATGTCATGACCTGAGCTGAAATCAAGAGTCAGACGCTTAACTGAGCCACCCAGGTGCCCTCTTTAAGTTTTTATTTTAACTCCAGTTAGTTAGCATACAGTGTAATATTAGTTTCAGGTCTACAATATGGTGATTCTCCAGTTCCATACATCACCCAGTGCTTATCACAGCAAGTGTACTCTTTAATCTCCAAGATCTATTTAACCCATCCACCTACCCTCCCTCCACTGTGGTAACCATCAGTTTGTTCTCTATAATGAACAGTCTGTTTCTTAGTTTGTCTTTTTCCCTTTATTGATTTGTTTCTTAAATTCCACATTTCAGTGAAATCATACAGCATTTATCTTTCTCCGACTAACTTATTTTGTTTAGCATTATATTTCCTAGCTCCATCCATGTTGTAAATGCAAGAGTTCATTCTTCTTTATGGCTGGATAATATTCCTGTGTGTGTGTGTGTGTGTGTGTGTGTGTGTGTGTGTGTGTTTGTACACTTCCTTCATCCATTCATGTATCAGTGGACACTTGGGCTGCTTCCACAGTTATGGAAAATAATACTGCAGTAAACATGGGAGGGAGTGCATGTATCCTTTTACAGTTAGGATTTTGTATTCTTTGGTTAAAAACCCCCAATAGTGTGATTACTAGACCCTAGGGTTCTTTTTTTTTTTTTTTTCTTCTTTTAATTTTTTAGTTCTTTTTTTAATTTTTTGAGGAACTCACATACTGTTTTCCACAGTGGCTGCACCAGTTTGCATTCCTACCAGTAGTGCACAAAAGTTCTTTTTTCCACATCCTCACCAACAGTTGGTGTTTCTTGCATTTTTAGTTTAGCCATTCTGACAGGCATGAGGTGATACCTCATTGTAGTGAGGAAATATTTCATTTCCCTGATGATAAGTGACGATGAGCATCTTTTCATGTGTCTTTTGGCTGTCTGGATATCTTTGGAGAAGTGTTCATGTCTTCTGCCCATTTTTTAATTGGATTATTTGATTTTTGGGTACTGAGTTTTAGAACTTCTTTATATATTTTGGATATTAACCCTTTATCAGATATGTCATTTGCAAATATCTTCTCTCATTCTGTAGGCCGCCTTTTAGTTTTGTTGTTTCCTTCACTGTGCAGAAGCTTTTTAATTTGATGTAGTCCCCAAGTTTATTTTTGCTTTTGTTTCCATTGCCTCAGGAGACCTATCTAGAAAAAGTTGCTACAGCTGATGTCAAAGAAGTTGCTGCCTGTGTTCCCTTCTAGGATTTTTATGGTTTCAGTTGTCACATTTAGGTCCTCAATTTGTTTCAATTTATTTTTGTGTATGATTTAAGAATGTGGTCCAGTTTTATTCTTTTGCATGTTCCTGTCCAGTTTTCCCAATATCATTTGAGGAAGAGACTTTTTTCTCATTGGATATTCTTTCCTTCTTTGCCAAAGATTGATTGGCCATATAATTGTGGGTTTATTTTGGAGTTTTCTATTCTGTTCCATTGATCTATGTGTCTCTATTGTGCCAGTACTATACTGTTTTGATAACTACAGTTTTGTAATATAACTTGAGTTATGAATTCATTGTGAAGCCTCTGGCTTTGCTTTTTTTTCCTTTTCAAGACTACTTTGGCTATTAGGAATCTTTTGTGGTTCTATACAAATTTTAGGATTGTTCTAGTTCTGTGAAAAATGCTGTTGGTATTTTGATAGGGATTGCATTAAGTGTGCAGATTGCTATGAGTAGTAAAGACATTTTAGCAATATTTGTTCTTTCAATCCATGAGCATGGAATGTCTTTCCATTTCTTTGTGTCTTCAGTTTCTTTCATCAGTGTTTTATGTTTTCAGAGTATAGGTTTTTCACCTCTTTGGGTAGGTTTGTTGCTAGTTATCTTACTGTTTTTGGTGAAATTATAAATGAGATTGTTTTGTTAATTTCTTTTTCTGCAGCTTCATTATTGGTATTTAGAAATGCAACAGATTTTTATAAACTGATTTTGTATCCTGTGACTGTACTGAATTGTTTATCAGTTCTAGCTGTTGTTTTGGTGCAGTTTTTCAGAGGGTCATGTCATCTGCACATAATGAAAGTTTGACTTCTTTCTTACCGATTTAGATACCTTTTATTTCTTTTTGTTGTCTAATTGCTGTGGCTACGACTTCCAGGATTATGTTGAATAAAAGTGGGGAGAGTGGACATCCTTGTCTTGTTCCTGACCTTACAGGGAAAGCTTTCAGTTTTTCCCCACTGAGGATGATGTTCGCTGTGGGTTTTTCACATAATGGCCTTTATTATGCTGAGGGCTTTTCTCATGAATGGATGGTGTGCTTTTTCTGCGTCTTTGAGATGATTATATGGTTCTTATCCTTTCTCTTATTGATGTGATGTATCACATTGATTTGCGAATGTTGAATTGCTCTGGCATCCCAGGGAATGAATCCCACTTGATGGTGGTGAATGACTTTTTTAATGTATTGTTGGATTCAGTTTGCTAGTATTTTATTGAGGATTTTTGCATCCATGTTCATCAGAATTTTTTTTCTGGTGTCTTTGCCTGGTTTTGGTATCAGGGTAATGCTTATCTTATTCCAAAAGTGAATTTGTAATCATTTCTTTGAATAGGAGTGGTGGGAGATACTAAAAAATTTCTGGGGAGCAAGGTATGGTTAATTATACAGAATCTAGTATGGCTAATAAAAGCTGTAAGATATTATATATTATGTTGTTTGGATTCTCTTACTTCATGTAAAAATGCTTTTAATATAAAAGCTTTTCTAGAGTGACTCAAACCTTAGTCTTTTAACCCTATTTTCCCCGTGAGTCTTCAGTTCCTCAGTTGTGGAGTCTTATGCCATGACTGCTTTAAGAAATCTAACCAACATAGTTATAGGAGGAATGTGTTATTAACAAAATCCCAATAATAGCTCTGGGTTGTTCACTCATAATAGATTTTGATTCAGTCCAGTTTGTTAATTTTTCCTTTTATGGATTATGTTTTTGGTATCAACTCAAAGAACTTTGCCTAGTTCTAGGTTTTAACATTTTTCTATTTTTTTTCTCTAAGAGTCACATAGTTTTATTTTTTATATTTAAATCATGATCTATTTTGAGTTAATTTTTGTATAAAGTATGGGGTTTAGATAAGATTATTTTTTTGCCTGCGGGTATAATTGCTTTAGCACCCTTTGTTGAAAAGGCTATCAAAACTCTTGTTTTGCAAAGCGTCTTTGTTAGAAATCAGTTTGGCATATGTGTAGGTTTATTTCTAGGTACTCCATTTGTTCCATTGATCTTTGTGTTTATCTCTCTGTTAGTACCATACTGTCTTGATTACTATAGCTATATAGTAAGCTGTAACGTATATAGAGTGATTTCTTCCACTTTATCTTTCTATTTCAAAATTATTCTAGCTATGCTAGTTTTATTGCCTTTCTGTATAAATTTAAGATTAAATGTTCCTGTGTGTACTAAAACCTTACTGGGATTTTCCTAGAAATTCCATTAAACCTGTAGATCAGTTTGGGAAGAATTGAAATCGAGTTGAGTTGTCCAGTTCATGAACAGTGTGTCTCTCCATTTCTTTAGGTCTTCTTTCACTTCTTTCATCAGTGTTTTACAGTACAGTACAAATTTTGTACGTGTTTTGTTTTATACTTAAGTATTTCATCTTCTCAGTGTTGTTTTATTTTCATTTCTCATATCGAGCATGAATTTGAACAACTGTATGTTTCAACTATTTATATGTTTTTGTGTACAGTCTGTATTCATTCATTCATACCACTACTGTGGTATTTTTCTCATCAGTTTCTGGGAATTTTATTAGGGTAATTAGCAAGACTTTTGTGTGTTTCATGACTTGCAGAGATTTTCTTCCAAGTTTGTCTGTCTGTTGACTTTATTTGTGGGGACTTCTGCTGTGTAGATCTTTTTTGTTTCTATATAGTTGAATTTATCTGTGTAATCTTTACCGCTTCTAGATTTTTAGTCACAGGTCACATTTTTCATATTTAAATATTTTGGAATTTATCCTAGTATGAGGTATTAATAATACAATGTATTGGTAGTCTTGGGAGGTTGGTCTGTAGTTTTATTTTTGCGTTCAGTCTTTATTAGGCTTTAGTTTAATGTTATGTGTGCTTTCAAGAAAGAATGATAATGTTTTCCTTTTTAAAAATATTCTGGAATTTTTAAAAGCAGGTTTATTGAGATATAATTCACATACATTGAAATAACCCATTCAGAGTAAGGTATTTTAGTATAGTCAAAGATATGTGTGACCATCACTACCGTTGATTTTAGAACAGTTTCATCACTTCGAAAAAAAACTCTGTAACCTTTAGCTATCATTCATTACTCCCTAAGGCAACCTCTCCAGCTCTAAACAACCACTAATCTACTATCTCTAGATTTCTGTATTCTAGATTTTCATATAAATGGTCTCCTATAATATGTGGCCTCTTGTGACTGGTTTCTTTCACTTAACAATGTTTTCAAGATTCACACATGTATTAGTACTTCATTCCTTTTTATGGCCAAATAATATTTCCCGTTTTGTTTATCCATTTGTCCATTGATGTACATTTGGATTTTTTCTGCCTGTTGGCTGTTAAGAATAATTCTGTGGAAAACATTCGTGTATAAGTTTTTAGGTATTCAATTCCCTTGTGTATATACCTTGGAGAGGGATTGCCCGGTTGTATGGTAACTCTGTGTATAATTGTTTGAGAAGCTACAGACTGTTTCCCAAAATGACTACACCATTTTACATTTCCACCATTAGTGTATGAGGGTTTCAATTTCTCTGCATCCTTTCCAATACTTGTTATTCTCTGACTTTAAGATTCTAGACCTCTTAGTTTGTGTGAAGTGGTATTTCATTGTGGTTTTGATTCGCATTTCTTTGATGACTGATAATGTCAAGCATCTTTTCCTGTGCATATTGACCATTTATCCTCCTTGAAGGAAGGAAGGAAGGAAGGAAAGAAAGAAAGCAAGAAAGAAAGAAAAAAGAAAGAAAATGGAAGGGAGGGAGGGAGGAAAGAAAGAAAGATTTACATCCTTTGCCCACTTTTTTTTTTTTAATGTTTATGTATTTTGAGAGAGAGAGAGAAAACACGTGTGTGCGCATGTCAGGGAGGGGTAAGAGAGAGCGAGAGAGAAAATCCCAACCAGGCTCCACATTGTCAGCACAGAGCCTGACAGAGGGCTTCATCCCACAAACCTTGAGATCATGACCCGAGCTGAAATCAAGAGTCAGACACTCAACCAGCAGAGCCATCCAGGCGCCCCTCTTTGCCCACTTTTAAATTGAGTTATTTGTCTTTTATCATTGAGTTGTAAAGAGTTTTTTTTCAGTTTATATATATTAGATATTAAACCCTTGTTATATATATGATTTGCAAATATTTCCTGCCATTGTTTTTTGTTGTCTTTTCACTTTCTTGATGATTGCCCTATGAAGTACAAGTTCTTTAAGTATTTAAAATTTTTCTTTTTACGTTTTTATTTTTGAGAGAGAGACACACAGTGAGAGCGGGGGAGGGGCAGAGAGAGATGGACACAGAATCTGAAGCAGGCTCCAGGCTCTAAGCTGTCAGCTGTCAGCACAGAGCCCGACGCAGGGCTCAAACTCACAGACTGCGAGATCATAACCTGAGCCGAAGTCGGATGCCCAACCGACTGAGCCACCCAGGCACCCCTTTTTTTAAGTATTTACAAAAAATTTTTTTAAATGTTTATTTATTTTTGAGAGAGACAGAGCATGAGCGGGAGAGGGTCAGAGAGAGAGACACAGAATCCAGGCTCTGAGCTGTCAGCACAGAGCACGACACAGGTTTCCAACTCAGGAGCTGTGAGATCATGACCTGAGCTGAAGTTGGACACTTAACCAACTGAGCCACTCAGGGGTCCCTGAAGCATGAGTTTTTAATTTTGGTGAGGTCCACTTTATTTTTAATGTTGTTTGTGCTTTTGCTGTCGTATTTAAGAATCTTTTACCAAACCTTTGATCATAAAGATTTATCTCTATATCTTTTTCTAAGTGTTTGATAGTTTAACCTCTTAACTTTAGGTCTTTGATCCATTTTGAGTCAATTTTGTTATGATGTAAGGTAAGCCTCCCATTTTCATTCTTTAGCATATGGCTATCCATTTGTTCCAGTACCATTTGTTGAAAAGACCATTTCCCCCCCCATTGAATGGTTCTGGCACCCATTTGAAAATCAGTTGACCACTGTGTAGGTTTTTTCTGTACTTTCCATTCTGTTCCATTAATTTGTATGTCTTTGCATATGCCAATCACACTGTTTTGGTTACTATTGATTTGTAATAAGTTTTGAAACCAGGAAGTGTCATTACTATTATTTTGTTCTATTTTTTAAAGATTGTTTTGACTATTTGGGTCCCTTATAATTCCACATGAATTTTGGAATTCAGCTTATCAGTTTCTATAAAGAAGTCCAATGAGATTCTGATAGGGATTGCATTGAATGTATAGGTCAGTTTAGGAGTATTACCATCTTAATGATGTGTTAAATCTTTTGATCCATGGACACGAGATGTTTTCCCATTTATTTAGACCTTCTTTATTTCAACAATGTTGTGTGGTTTCTAGAGTATAAACTTGGCACTTCTTTTGTTAAAATTATTCCTAAGCATTTTTTTTAAGCTATTGTAAATGGAATTGTTAATTTCATTTTTTGGATTGTTCATTGGTAATTTATGTAAATGCAACTGATTTTTCTGTTGATTTGATATCCTGCACCTTTGCTGAACTCATTATTTAGTTCTAATAGTTGTAGGTAAATTTCTTAGGATTTGCTATATAAACGATCATGTCATCTACATAGAGATGATTGCTGCTGTTACAGTCTGGATGCCTTGTATTTCTTTTTCTTCTTAATTTCCCTCATTAGAGCCTCTAGTAAAATAGCTTTCAAGAGTGGACATCATTGTTTTGTTTCTTTTTCTTCCTTTTTATAAGGAACTTTGGCAACAAATTCTCTCCATTTTTGTTTATCTGGTAAAGACTTTATTTTGACTGCATTTCTGAAAGATAGCTTTGCTGATTATTGGATTCTTGTTTGTTTTTTTGTTGTTGTTTAATGTTTATTTTGAGGGAGAGAGAGAAAGTGCACAAGGCGGGGGGGGGGGCATTGAAAGAGAGAGAGAGAGGGACACAGGGACAGAGGGACAGAGGGAGAGAGGGAGAGAATCCCAAACAGAATCCGTGCTCAGCACAGAGACCAGTGAGGGGCTTGATCTCATGAATCGTGAGATCATGACCTGAGCTGAAATCAAGAGTTAGCCGCTCAACCAACTGAGCCACCCAGGCACTCCTGATTGTGGCTTCTTTGAAGGAATAGTTCCGGGGGTCTACTTTTAGTATTTTTGTTCTGACCATAGGAGGGTTCCTCTCAGCTTATTTATGTCTCAGTTCTTTCCTGTAAGCTGTCTGGCCTATTATCTAGGTTGTATTTTTATTAAATCCAGAAATCTTCTTCCAGTTGCCTTTCATCACATCCTCCACAGTTCTCGAGAGCTTGAACTTCTCCATGCTCTATTGCAAGTGAAATCAGTTCCTTTGGGAAGAGATTACAAACTGTTAATTACCTGTTTCTACCCTCAGGTAGCTCTGGAGCTCTGGGGGTAATAAGGTCAATGGCAAGCCTCTCTCTGAATGACACCCCTGCTCTAGAAGCTGAGCACTCAATGAAGGCAAGAGTGGGAGGCTGGGCAGGAGCCTGTTATCCTCTTGGCTTGCTTCTCCTACTGGTGGAACCACCACCTCACAAGGCAGGGCAATTGTGATCAGGACTCCAGTTTTCTCAGTGGCATTGTGTCCAAGGTATAGCCTTTGTTCCACAAATTGGGGGATTGTCAGAAGAAGGGAACACCCATCTCTTGACATCACTTGCCTGGGACTTAGCAATATGTACCTGGGGCCAGGATGAGGTAAGCTGAAGTCCTGCTGCTCCTCAGAAGAAAGCCCTCCAACAGGGAGCTTCAGTGAAAGGAAACTTTGTGTTCTGCAGTCGAGGCAAGTCAAGTTCTCTCCTCTGGAGAGGAGTCTTTGCCTCACTCGTAGTGGGTAACAAGAAACAGATCTTGGTTTAAAAACCACAGATCTCTCCTTTCTTACTGAATTTTTCTACGTGTTGAATAGATGTTTCTTCTTTTGTCCTTGGGACTGTTTCCAGAGCTTTTCATTGGTTATCATTTTACTGGTTCCATTAGGTGAGCAGATTAGCCGAGCTAATCTAGTTTTAGGTGTACAATGTAATGATTTGATATATGTATATATTATAAAATATTATCCCAACAAATTGAGTTAACATCTAATTTTTTTTTTTTTTTTTTTTTTTTTCCTGAGGATGAGAACTTTGAAGAGGAATGGTTTTAAATACATTGTAATTACCTTCTTTTTACAGGACTGTAGAATTGTCTTGTGAAATCGTCTGGGCCTCCTGCTATTTATTGGTGAAGGGGAAGGAGCTCCTAAAAATTTATTTTAAGGAAATTTGTCTGTGTAGATACTTGTCTTTTCTGAGGTCCATTTTGATAAACAATATTTTTCTAGAAAATTATCTGTTTGATCTAAATTTTCAACTTATTTATATAGGACTAAGCCATGTAATCTCTAATGATTCCATTGTGTTTTTTCTGTTATTTTGGGGGGCTTCTTTTTATGTGTCTTAAGCATTATTCTAATTCACTTATAGGGTAATACTATAAAAAATTTTTTCCATGCAACTTCACTGGTTATCATTTATTATAATAAATAATAGTTTCTTTATCTCTACAATAATAATAGTTTATTGAATTCTTGCTATGTATTAGGCACTTTATAATTTTGATTTATATACTGATATTGTCTTTACAGATGAAAAAATTGAGTTATAGAGACTAAATAATTTGCCCCCAGTTATTCCTAGGTGTCATAATTTTAACTTCTTAATTGACTACAAGAAATTTAAAATTATTTAAGGTTGTTAAATGAACAGATTTGTTTGCTTTCTAATGTCTCAATCACCATCCATAAAGTAATATAATTTTTATTTGCCAGTGCAATACACTGTTATGTAGATTATTTCAATGAAGTTTAGCAGGGGAAAAGTGTTACCAGAATTTCCTCAAACAGTTATTTGTACTTAAATTTGTAGTTTGCATGAGAGATTCATTTTATTTTTTATTTTATTGTTTTTGAGAGATTTCTTTTAAATGGGTATTTTACATTTGGAAAGTGAATGTAACAATTATAACATTTAAATAAAAATTTTGAAAAATGTAAAAAAATCCACATCACTACACTAATTGGGTTTGAAAGCTCTTTATATAACATAAATCATAGACAAGAGGAAAAACTTTTTTTTTTAAAGAAGTTGTTAATAGCTTCTATAATACCTTAATTATATTCTTGAATGAGAAATTAAGAAAGATGGGAATTTGAGGAATACAAATTGAGAGTTTCATCATTATGGAAAAAGCTTCTCTTTCGGCAAGACTGAGTGACTGTGTGTAACTGCTGCCCTCTTGGGTTGGTATAAGGAATATGTTTTCGAAAATAATTGTACTGAGATTTCCCTTTCTTCTTTCAAAGGTGTTAAAATCATCACACAACAAGTTCAGCCAAGTAAAATCTTACCTAAGCCAGTGACAGCAACTCTGCCCACCAGTAGCAATTCCCCTATTATGGTGGTTAGCAGTAATGGTGCAATTATGACAACTAAACTGGTAACCACTCCTACTGGTAAGTTTGCTTGAGCATTAGTCCATTCATTCATCATACGTTCATTGAGTAATTTCTTTGTAGCAACAATGTGCTACACTGGGGATATAGAGATAATGAGACCATTCTTTAAGAGCTTTTCTTGACTCCCCTTTTACCCCCAGTGAAAATTAGCTCTCTCTTATTATTGTCATGGTCCTCTGTTCTTTTCCTTTATAGCACATACTACAGTTTCTAAGTACTTCACTACTTGTTTGTTGATTTGTTTACTTAATTAGACCATAAGATCCATGATAAGGGACCATCTCTGTTTTATTCACCGTATATAGAGAGAGCTGGTCTTGGAGTATATGTTTAGTCAGGATTTGTTGAGGGAATGGAAACACGGTCTCCTAGCCCACAAGGATCTCACTGTTGAGAGTCTATTACATTGCCATGTAGTAAACATTGCTCAGACTGAGAGAAGCACAAGATGCCGTATTGCTCAGATATGGGAGCAACCAGGCTATGCCCAAGGAAGTGACAGTGTAGGACATTTTAGATAGTACCATCCTTTGTGTTCTTGAGCAGGTTACTAATCCCTGTAATCTTTTCCGTGGTCTATTTAAATGGGACAACAATACTTGTACTATAGGTTATTATAAGAATGAGAGGAAATCAGGTATGTAAAGTCCCCAGCAGAGTGCTCAATAGTAATTACTATTAATTTATATTAGAATTAGTCATTACTGTTATTTTAAATTTGTGTAACTCTTACCAGATTTTTTTGAGAAGAGCCAATATTTAGATGATAGAATCTAAAGAGTGTAAAATGGTATCTGTCTCAAGTTTATAAAGATACCATTTATGGGCCAGGATGTAAAGGTTTGTATAGACATTACACTTAATTTCCCTTAGACTTTAATATCTCCACTTTTAGCAGCAAAACAGACTTATGTTAAGAAACTTGCCCAAAGTCACACAGCCAATAAAAGGCAGATCTGGGGTTTGAACTCAGTCAGATCTGTTTGACTCTCAGATGTGCTTTTTTTTTTTTTTTTTTTTTTTAATTGTGGTATATAGAGAACATGCATGAGATTTACCATTTTAAATGAATGGTTCATTGGCATTCATTGCATTCACATTATTTTGTAACCATCCTCACCATCTGGCTCCAGAACCTTTTCATCTTCCCAAACTGAAACTACCCATTAAACAGTAACTCTCCATCTCCCCTCCACCCACTCCCCCCTCATCCCAACAACAATTCTACTTGCTGTCTCTACAAAGCCTTGGCTTAAAAAACACTATTCTTGCATTACATTTATCATACTTCCCCCAAAACTTTTTCCCATTTGGTATAAAGATAGTAGTGTTATATATGTATGATTCTTTCCATTAGCGAAAGGTAGTGAAAAATAATAATGTGTCTGTCTGTGCCTTTGTATCTACGTTAGAAAAAGTATTCCTATTTTTAGAGCAAAAGCTTAAATGGAAAATTTTTTGTTATTATAATTCAACTGATTCACCTTACATTTGTAGCATGTTTACTTTGCACTAGATTTTTTTTTTGGATGCAGATGTATGTTTATAAGGAATTTAAACTAATTCTACCTAACTTCTTCCCCTCCGCCTTTTTTGGGCAGTGATTGTATTTAAAAATTTTTAAATGTCTTGCTAAAAAGCATTTTTGTGGGGTGGGGTTTGTTGAGAATGGTTATCACAATGACCATTATTATGAAACTTTTTTTTCTGTTGAAGATGTTAGTCTCAGTCATCTTCATTCTCCCCCAGACTAGTAGTTCTTTGCTTAGGAATAGTAGTTCTGAGTTACTGTATTTGTAGGAAACTACAATGGGCTCATCTGCTTAGTTTTTAATTCCTGTTTGGGAAAAGAAAAAAGTCTTTGGAATAGTGGGAAAGAGTGTAAAATCCTTTGAGAGACATGAAGAAAAATACTCTAATGGGTCAGTTAGAGTTGAGGAAATATGTAAATAGTGAACTTTTTAGACTAAAAGAAATATTCCTGGCAACTCTTGGCAGCTTGAACTTTAATCTCTAGTAAAATGATGGAATAACTCTTTAAAAGATGGAAATATATTTAGAGAGTAGCAGAGTACAAAATAGTAAAAGTTTATAAAATTTTAAGCAAACAATACTGCCTTATTTGCTGAGTGCTGACATTGGGTTTGGCACTGAGACAGTATGAAACAGATGCAGAGACCTTAAAATCTATAACAGAAATATCTAAAACGCTCTGGCAGGAAAGATGATTAAATTTAAGTTTCTTTTGGCATAAAACTAGTGGAAGAAGGGTAGTGGAAGAAAGGAATAGAGTTAGTTATATTTTTTCTTGGGGTTAGTAATTTGATGCGACACATCACAAAATTTTATGTGTAAAGTTAATTCAAATTGACTTGGCTGTAGTTCCTGCTATGTGCATTGAAAATTGGCTATAAATTGTTACTTAATGTCTTGACACCTTGAAATTCCATTTTCAAGTTAAAGCAATATAGATTACATTGAATTATAGTTAAACTGTGTAAATTGTCATTCTTCTATAAGTAATGACAAGTTTTTCTTTTGGCTTTTCCCTTTTTATAGGCACACAGGCAACCTATACCCGGCCAACAGTGAGCCCATCCATAGGTCGGATGGCTGCAACCCCAGGAGCTGCAACCTATGTGAAAACTACCAGTGGTAGCATCATTACAGTAGTACCCAAATCATTAGCTACCTTGGGGGGCAAGATAATTAGCAGTAATATAGTTTCTGGTAGGTATATCTGAAATATGTTGAAGGTATAGGTAACAGTAAGAGGAAAAACCATATTTCACTGTTCAAGGATTCTGTCTGATCTCAGTTTTCTGCTTAGAAATCTGGAGCTGTGTTTTTAGTCGTGATGTTTAGTGTTTAAGTATAGTTTTTATTTCTAATATTAAATCTTCATACATTAAGCTTTTGATAGTTTTAAAACAGAAAGAACATTTAATTTTTTTCAATCAGAATAGAAATACTATGATTTGCATTTGCATAGTGATTTTTCATTTACAAAGTGTTCTCCCATTTGTCACTCCTTTCCAAACTGATAAATCCGAAAAGTTGGTTTCACCTGCACTTTACAGATACAGACAGATTTTAAGTTTAGAGAGAGGAAATTGACCTCTTCAAGACCACACAAGCCACATAGTGGACGAAAGAACTAGGGTTTATTCATCTAAATATGTTTGAGGGAACCATATCTCATCATTTCAATTACTAATGTCACTTTAGCTTATTAAAAATAAAAATATTTCAATGCTTTTCTTTTCACCATTATATTGATAGTTTACTTTTAAAAAACAATTTACCCAGATAGTGAAAGCTAATATTTATTAGTATTCAGAAATCTTACCTGGTTTTTATCAGCTCATTAATTCCTGGAGTATTTGGGTTGTAGACTCTGAAGTAGAATGTTAACACAGCATCTGTTTTCATTATTATTTTTTAATTAAAATGATGTAAATAATCTTTCATCAAGTAAGCCCTGTGGACTTTGTCTGCCATTTTTGTAGACTAGCCATATTTTGTATGCCCCAGGTGAGTTGTTCTAACAGTTTAAAGTGAAGGGATTGACATTCCTGGCAGTATACGATATTGCTGATAATTGAGGGAGTGAAAAAAAGAAAAGGAAAAAAGCCACAAAAACAAAGCAGGGCATGGTATTGGCGTAACGCACTATATTTAAAGCTGCTAATTTTGGCTCTATTTTTTAGTGTAAGTGAGAAAATCCAACGTTTGCCAAACTGAGGAGGGTGAAACCAGTAGGGAAAGAATCATACTCTAGCTTTAAGAGGATTTTTTAAATAATACAGTGAAAATTCAAATTATGATTTATTATGACAGTATCTTAAATGGTATAGAGCACATTCTCTAAAACATTTTTCAAAAAGTGATCATTTTTCATTGGTGTGTAACTTTTTATGACCGTAATGGTTTTTCTTTACTCGTATATGAATTTTTTTTTTTTTTAATTTTTTTTTCAACGTTTATTTATTTTTGGGACAGAGAGAGACAGAGCATGAACGGGGGAGGGGCAGAGAGAGAGGGAGACACAGAATCAGAAACAGGCTCCAGGCTCTGAGCCATCAGCCCAGAGCCCGACGCGGGGCTCGAACTCAGCGAGATCGTGACCTGGCTGAAGTAGGACACTTAACCGACTGCACCACCCAGGCGCCCCCTCATATATGAATTCATAATAACTTACAGCTTGAAGGAATGTCTAGATATCATGAGGCTGCTGTTTTCAGACCTTCTTTAGGATTTAGAGGCTTTTGTACCAGGTTAGAGCAGCACAAGAAAGCACATTTTCCTAGAGAGGTGGTGAGATGTATACCCTGTACATGTATACATTTTATCCACATTTGCATGTAAATATTAAGCAACTCCTGGTTAGTTGGTATTTCAAGTACATTGGGTATACATGAGAAGAGTTCTTAAACTTTTCTGCACCGTAGGATATACTTGGCACACAGTTCAAACAGTGCTGTTCATTGCATCGAGCTTGTTTTGTGTCTGTCTCTGCTTCACTGTTTGACCCTTTTATTTTAAGGAATTTCTCATTTCTGACTGCTCTAAACTGATCCTTATGTTACATAGCAATATTCTTTATAAAGATAGTTCTCTTATTTTATAATATTTTGTTATTCCATGATTGTGGGATTACAGGTTAGTTCATAGTAGTTTTCAGTCCCTGCTTGTCTATTCTTAGTAAGCTGGTAAACCTAGTTGGATGAGTTTAGATAATTCATAATTAAAGGCTGCATTCTAGAATCTATGCCTACCCCACTCCCCTACCCCCTGAACAAAAATGAAATGGTTTTCTTAAAATATACCCAGACATCTACCTGTAAGAATAGAAGGCTTTAAAAAGAAAAAATGATACTTTCCTCTCATTGTGGGTAATTGGAAAATACAGAAAGATACAAAGAAAATTAAAAACCCACAATTTTTACCATCCAGAGAAGTATGTTAAAATATGTGTATATATTTCTGTTCATTCCTTTTTCTATTCATTTATTTTGGTTATAAATGTGTGTATATATGTCATATGTATGTTTTTAAAATTATATTGAGATCTAATATAATCAGCTTTTGCCTTTTTTTCATGGGATAGGATTATTTTCCTATTCTTTTAAATGGATCTTGACACCTCCTCTGCCCCCACTTAATGGCTGCACGGGGTTTCCTTATCTGATGCACCATATTTAGCCATTTTCTCATTGTTGAATGTTTTAGATTGTTTCTATTTTTTTTGTCATTATAAATAATCCTGCAATGAGCATCATTATACGTAAATTATTATGTGAAGTCCTTACTTCCTTTCCTCTGGAAAGCAAGGTCATGCTTCCAGAGTGCTTTCTAGAAAGGTCAAGTTTTTCTTTTCATCAGAATAAGCAATTAAATGGAAGATATGAACTATTTTTTCAGTTATTTAACTCCTTCATGTCAGATACTTATGTGTAAATATAGATAGGCTTTTCAGATATGTAAGTTTTTTTGTGAGTTTTGTTGAGGGTTGGTTGGTAAAGGAACCATGCCTATTTTATGTAGAAGATTGGATCCTTTGGAGATGAACTCATTAGGACATTGAGTCCTTGACTCTAAGGACATTATGAGAACCTTTGGCAATGGCAAGACTTGATTTTTATTCTTCTTTTGATCTTTAGTACAATGTTCAGGCAAGGAGCTGGTGTTTATATATCTTTTGCATTCGTTCGTTCGTTTGCTCATTCTTTGAGCAAAGCAACATAAACCATTACCCAGGAGACCAAATTGTCAGGGTGATGTAAAAAAAAATCTCTGAATAGTAAAATCTGGGCCATTAAATTAGTTTCTTTAAGCGATCCTACCATACTGCTCACATTTTTACAGGAATTGTATTTTTAAATAGAAATCCCTGGAACGCATCCAGTATCATAGTCCATGATCCAAATGTGACTTAAGAGTAATTTGCACCCATTGTATCTTAAGTCTTTGTAAGTGGAGACTGTATAGACAGTGGGTTCTCTGATAGTCTATGAGCCAAATTCTGGGCAGGGGGCTGTGATACATAGGGGATGCACATGAGATGCATTCTCTGCCCTATGCAATGCTAAACAAATGAATTTTTATACATTCTGTTGTGATGTGAGAACTGTAGTTGGACTACTGTGAAAGTGTAGAGGAAGACCTTTTTAAAAAAATGAATAACTATAACATAGTTATCAATTGAAATATAGAAATATGCTCACTGGAACTTTAGATTTTTATAATTTGATAATTCTAGTTATAAACTTTTCCATTTTAAAATGACACTGTATTTGCTTTTCCTTATGTTATGCCTTTTTCTTCTGTTTTCTAACATCCTCCCCCCTCATTTTGTTAAAGCTGGTAAACTTGGTTTGCAACTGTCTCAAAAATTGATAGATCCCTGCAATGGAAAGGATTAGATGGTGACTTAGATACAAATGTAATTCACTTGTTAAGCAAGGTTTGCCAAAAAAGTGGTCCTTGTACTTTGGTTAAAGCTTGGCTAACATTTCCTTGAGATAGCTTTTTTTTTTCCAAGTTTATTTATTTTTGAGAGAGACAGAGACAGAGCATGAGTGGAGGCAGGGTGGAGAGAGAGAGGGAGACATAGAATCTGAAGCAGGCTCCAGGCTCTGAGCTGTCAGCACAGATCTTGATGCGAGGCTCAAACCTGGGAACTGAGAGATCATGACCTAGGCTGAAGTTGGATGCTTAACCAACTGAGCCACCCAGGGGCACTTCTTGAGATAGTTTTTAATGCTTACTTTCTAAAAACCCTTTCTTTTATTAACCAAATATATATATATATATATATATATATATATATATATATATATATATATTTTAATCTTTATTTAGTTTTGAGAGAGAAAGAGAGACAGAGTACAAGCAGGGGAGGGACAGAGAGAGAGGGAGACATGGAATCCGAAGCAGGCTCCAGGCTCTGAGCTGTCAGCACAGAGGGGCTCAAAACCACAAAATGTGAAATCATGGCCCGAGCCGAAGTCAGATGCTTAACTGACTGAGCCACCCAGGCACCCCTTATTAACCAAGTATTTAATGAGGCTGTATTATTGAAGGAGTCATTACAATCAATCATGTATGAGGGATTGGAGTTAATTAAGAGTTGAAGTTGATAGATGTGAATAATGGGCAGTGTGGTTTTTGTGGCTCTTAACAGCTTACAGTTCAGAAACTACAGATACAGGGAAAAACATTCGTGAAGCTAGTGTGTGGATAAAAGTGCGTTTTTATGTAACCTGACTGTGTTGCCTTGGACTGACAAGACATCAGATGATGGCAAATATATTAAAATGATATATGAAGTAATAAAATTGCCAACAATTGACTAGAATATTCTTATTCTTGGTGCAGTCTCATTACTAAAACTCTAGTAAGGAATGCTAAATTTTTCCGGTAGAAAAGAATAAAATTTTGTTTAACTTTTCTTCTTAGGAACATATTAATCAGTCATGTTTTTAATGAGTACCTGTTATGTGCTTAGTCATTTGATAAATGATGTGCAAGCCTATAGAAGAACAATGTGACTTGCCTGTTTTCATGGGCAGAGGAAATCACAGGCACAGAGGTAGCATTGCGACTCATACACTCAAGGACCAATGTGGAAACCAACATACTGAAGGAGAGGTATATATTGGATAATCCTGCAAATTAAAGTCTGACAGAACCTGGAAACCTAAGAGGAATTTGGGCTCTGTGTGACAGATAATAGGAAGCCATAGTGAAGAAGTTACTTGTTAGACTAGTGTGTGGCATGTATTGTAGGGTAAGAGTTGGAACAAATAAGATCAAATTTTTATTTATTTATTTATTTATTTATTTATTTATTTACTTACTTATTTTCAATATATGAAATTTATTGTCAAATTGGTTTCCATACAACACCCAGTGCTCATCCCAAAAGGTGCCCTCCTCAATACCCATCACCCACTCTCCCCTCCCTCCCACCCCCCATCAACCCTCAGTTTGTTCTCAGTTTTTAAGAGTCTCTTATGCTTTGGCTCTCTCCCACTCTAACCTCTTTTTTTTTTTTTTTTTTTTTTTTTTCCCTTCCCCTCCTCCATGGGTTAAGATCAAATTTTTAGATTAAGGGTCAGTTCATACAGGGTTTTGAAACCTAAGAGGGAAAGTTAGAACTAGATAAAATAGGGATTAGGAAGACGTTTTGCTTTTCGCTTTTTTGAGTAATCTCTATACCCAGCGTGGAGCTTGAATTTACACCCCCTGAGATCAAGAGTCACCTGCTCTGCCAGCTGAGCCAGCCAGTTGCCCTAGGAAGGTTTTTGACCAATTTGACCAATGTTCTGGGTTCTTGACATGACAAAAAAAATTTTTTTCAGGATGTTTGATATAACAGGAGCTTCAGATCTATTTGTATGAAACTTGCAATAGGGAGAAAATATGGGAAACTAAAAGAGATGAGGGTCTATTGAGTCAACATCAATAACATTTTGAAAGAAGACGTGTTGGTGACAGATTGAGTTCATTCACATACTCGACTGAACAACTATTACTGAGTAATTGCCATACAGTATGTGCTAAGCACTGAGGAATTGGTGATACAAAAAGATAGAGTGTGGAGTACAAGGGGCTTTTGTTTTCTTGGGTGATACAGGGAAGACAAGGCAAGATTTGTACCAGGATTTCCAGCCATGCTAGTCAGAAGAATATAGGGTACAAATTTGATAGGTATAAGAGAAGCAGATTGTGGAAGGATGTGGGGAAGAGGGCGTGATAATATGTTTGGCTCAGTAGATACAGGTCTATGAAATAGATCTTAATTGTTGAAAATATAAATTTTTTTGTATAAATATACACATTGGGATGTCATCCTCAGACTCTTCAGAGTGCTGCAGATAACAAGAGCACATGTTTAATCTGTGACTTGGTCTTTGAGTGTTTATTTTTTTTGATCACACAAATATAAATGGCTTATTCTCATAAATTTTCTCAAGAGTCCAATGTTATGTGAATTTTGATAAGTATTTACCTCTCTCTTTATATTCTTTTAGAAGAGTTTTCCCATCACACCAGTCAAAAATAGATATAATACTGGGTTTGGGGAAGTGTTTGTCAAAGAATACAGATTTATTTAAAAAAAATTTTTTTTTTTTTCAACGTTTTATTTATTTTTGGGACAGAGAGAGAAACAGAGCATGAACGGGGGAGGGGCAGAGAGAGAGGGAGACACAGAATCGGAAACAGGCTCCAGGCTCTGAGCCATCAGCCCAGAGCCCGACGCGGGGCTCGAACTCACGGACCGTGAGATCGTGACCTGGCTGAAGTCGGACGCTCAACCGACTGCGCCACCCAGGCGCCCCAAAGAATACAGATTTAGATTTCAGTTAACTAGTTAGGGGAGGAATATTGATGGGGAAAATGATAGTGATATTTTTAGATTCTGATTTTGGTGTGTAGGTTTTCAAATTCCAAAAAGATGACCGCTGTAAAAGTCAATTCTTAACACTCTCTCATTCTAGGACAACTTGTGCTTATTGTTCCGAGCCTTCATTTTCATCCTCATGACAGCCTTCATGTCATCTCGGGATGACACGGACTACGTGTGTTAATTGTGTACAACATAAACAGAAATAACCAAATATCACTAGTCCTTAACTCAGGCCTCCTTTTCTCCCCCCTTCTCTAAGGAACGACTACCAAAATCACTACAATCCCAATGACTTCCAAGCCCAATGTGATTGTTGTGCAAAAGACTACAGGAAAAGGAACGACCATTCAAGGCCTCCCGGGCAAAAACGTTGTCACAACATTGCTAAATGCTGGAGTAAGTAAGAGCTTGTACTGCAGACTCAGCAGTCCACTGAGGATTTTAAAAACCAGCTATACAAATATTTGCCTAAGGACTTCAGAACCCCACAATGGCCTGTATGCTTGATTTACCACTACTGTGATGTAATAACTGTTAAAGCACCACTAACTGATGCCATTTTTCACAGTAATTCCTAAAACACGTTGCTCATAACTGGGTTGCTTATGACCATGATTTAGATGCTTAGCTTGGTCCAAATGGAAGATTCCACTGCCTTAACTACAGGGAAACCTCTGTTAGAGGACAATTTTACTCCTGCCTCTGGCCAGTAGACATAAGCCTAGTATGGGCCTCGGCTGGGCCAAGTGAGATATTTAGGATTAAGAAAATTAATTGAGAGGGTTTTACTTTCATTTTACCTCTTTGAGCTAGTCAAAAAAAATAGCAAATAACAGATTAATTTATAGTTCTGAAGGCAATTGTGCAGAGGTTTGGAGTTAGACAAACCTGGGCTTTGTCTCTTGTATTGTAGTTTGACTTTTGGCAAATTTATTCAACTTCTCTCATCCTTAATTTCCTCATTGGTAAATTGGTGATTATGATCTTTACCAGTGAGTTTGTTCAGTAACTGGGAGCTGTTTTGAAAGTGCTTAGGACAGTGCCTGGCACATAGGACGTCACCAATAAATAGTTTTTCTCTTATTGTTATTACTTGTGGTGCTTAACTATTTAGGCTTGGTAATGTCCCTACTTTGCTAGAAAAAAAGAATGTTGTACTTCATTGCAGATCTCTGGTAGTTTCCTAGGCATCACAGTCTTTAAAATGTTGGCATTAGATAGTTCCATCATGCTGGAAAACACAGATTGTTCCTAGTGTGAGTTCACATGGTAAGCCAATAGTAAAGCCTGGATGAGAATTCAGATTTTCAGAACCCTTTTATAGTTTTTTTGGCAACTTCATAGAATTTGATATATAAGATGGGATGCCATGTACTCTAAGTCCTGTGGTCACAAACATTGAAGAGTTGTGTATGAATCCTAGCTGCCACATGATACCTAAGAGCAACAGTTTGACACAGGAAATGATAGTAAAACAAGCAGATCAGAGCATAAGACTACACATATGTATATTCTCCTCTACTCAACAGCTTGCTCACCTGGGCATGTCCACACACATACATCAGAAGAGATTTTTTTAAAAATAGCCTGCTAGTTGGTTTTGATAGGCTTTGAATGGGTCATTATAGTTGGACCAAGCCCGTCAAGGTGTTTAATAGATAGGCACAGCCACTTGAAAACTAGTGGCTGTTGGCAAATGAATTAGAGCTCCTCCCAAAGAAGCTGCTGTGAAGGGTGTGTGTGTATTAAAATAAGTAATAATATGATTGACAGGCACTTTATATTTTCCTTAGATTATTATAGCAGATAGTTAAACTTGTGATTTTTATAATCATATTTCGTTCTAAATTGATTACCTTTGGCCAGCTCACCTGGGTGCTTTGTTTTTATGGCTACTAAGTTGGATGGCCACACATTTAGATGATGATGACTGAAAGTTACAAACTAAAAAGGTGAACATTTTTCCTTTCAGTTTTATGGATTTTAACTTGTAAAATTTTAATAATTTAGTAAAATCACTGTCTTTGAATTTAATTTAAGAAAGCTCAAGTATTGATTCTATAAATGACCAGAAGATGGTACTTAAGAATAAAGCAGACAAAAGTACAAAAAATGGTGAAAAGTTAATGGGCTTAAGCTACCTAGTTAATAGACTAAAGTGATATTAGTAACATGCTAATAGTAAAATGTGGGAAATGCACTGTTGTTTTTTTTAATTTTCCCATATAACCTCAGAAAGATTGTTAATATGTGCTAATTTCCTCTCTTGCCCATGCTTTTACACATAGACATTCTGCTATTTAGCCTTATAATTTTGTATTTGGGGAGCTTAGTTTATTTATATGTGTACATTTAGCTACTGGTATAATGCACAGTAATTTTTTGTTACATGAGTGTTTATTTCGGGTAAATTAGAAAATGAAGATAATGTTGGGGTGAGGGAGACCTATAATCTCTATAATTATTCTTTTATAATTTCCTGACTACTCTAATGTATATATTCTATGAATGGAATGGTGTAGTAAGTATTCCCGTGTGAGATAATTTTTAAAATTCACTCATCAGGAAACGATTAGTGCCTTCTTTGGACAGAAAATTGGGCAGAGGACTTCTAGGACCATCTCAACTAAGTCTAGGATTTGTGATCACCTGGAAACATTGTACTTTGCTGTTTCATTTACATTCCTGTTCCTATCATCCTGGTAAAACCTCTCTGCGATTTTTCAGTAAAAGGACAGTTTTTGTGATTGAAATACATAGAAATCTCATATATTCACTGACTTTAATTTAGGGAGAAAAGACTATTCAGACGGTACCAACAGGAGCAAAGCCAGCTATTATCACTGCTACAAGACCCATCACCAAAATGATTGTAACTCAGCCAAAAGGAATAGGTTCCACAGTTCAACCAGCAGCTAAAATCATCCCGACAAAAATTGTTTATGGGCAGCAAGGGAAAACACAGGTATGCTGTAAGATATGATGAATTTTCTTGGCTCTGGTATATTTCAAACTTATAAAATTCCATGTTAGAAATTTGAATGAAAAGATCAGTAATCTTTAAAAAAATAAGATTGTTAAAAGTTATGACCAAATGTGTGTAATTGTCTGTTTTCAAAATGTGTGTTTTTCTCTTCAGTACTTTTTGGGGGGTGGTGGGTATCTGAATATTTGTGCCATGTCATAAGCAAAGATTGGAGAAAAAAAACTCCCTTAGAATAAAATTTGCTGAAGGTATTGTTATTTGAGAAGTAGGTGTTTGAGAGAGAGTGGTAGTTGTTTGGAATCTCTCAAAGAAAAGTGTTTTTTATAAGCTAATATGGCCTTTGAAAGCACTTTATTTACTTATAAAATTTATTTTACTTGAAACCTAAATAATGAAGAAGCTAGAGAACTGCTCAATTGTCAAGCAATAGAAGATAAGGGAATTTTTCTGGAAATTTGCCTAGAAAATTGAGGCTCAGGATTTAATCTTACATTGCCAGGGTACTATTTATTTTGTGAGAATATGAAAGGAAGTAATGTCAGCTTTGGTTGAGAAATGGTATCCTAGAATTTTTGTAAAAGGTATTAATTTGCTTTTAGAATGCATTCCCTCAGAATCATAATCAAATAGTTTGCATATCTAAACAAATAAGTTTTGTGATTAGAAATAAGTCCAAATTGCCTTTAAGTTTCAACTGTAACAATTTTCATTTGCTCCATCATCTAAGTCATAGTATAATCCATGTTTTCATTCTTGAATTCTTGAATGAGTGACTTAATAAGAGTCCAGAAAGGTTTAGAATCTTACATATGGAGAATAAAAATAATTGTGGTGAGTTAACATTTTCATTCCAGGCACCCAATTGAAGTCAACTCCTAGAGTTCAAATTTTGAAGTAGAATAGTTCAGTTTGAAATTTTTCTCCCATTTTATTTGTTTTAGTGTCTATGGTTTTGACCTTTGCCAGGAGTTGATCTATTGTACCGTATTGCTTCTAATGATAGTTGTGTAAGTCAGTGTTTCTCCTGGGATTTCTTCAAAGGTGACTTATGTCCCAACCATATTTACTTTGCACAGGTGTCTCAATTATGAATTTCATTTGGTTGCTAATGAAAAGAAACCTGAAGAATGGTGGTTTAAACAAACTAGGGTTTTGTTTTTATTATGTTAATAAATATTCAGGGGGTGCCTGGGTGGCTCACTTGGTTAAGTTCCCGACTTCTGCTCAGGTCACGATTTTATGGTTCATGGGTTCGAGCCCCACATCGGGCTGTCTGCTGTCAGTACAGAGCCCAAATGATTGGGCTTTGGATCCTCTGTCCCCCTCTCTCTCTGCCCCTGCCCTGCTCATGCGCTGTCTGTCTGCCTCTCACTCTTTCTCTCAAAAAAATAAAATAAATGTTCAGAAGGAAGAAATTCTGGACTGTTATGTGCCATTGGGAATCTAGGCATTCTGAAATCCATGGAGGGTGGCTGGCTGTCATTCTAGTGTATAGCCAACAGACTGTAAATGACTTCTGAAGTCATTATAGACAAGAAAAAACAGGGACAGAGCCTCTTGTCAGAATTATGGCTGTTCCATTCTGGCATGTACCATTTAAAATGTTGTATGTGGCTTGACTGTAATTTGTTCATAGATGGAATTAGTCTTTGATAAACAATGCTGTGCCCAAAGCATAATTAATGTACAGAATGCTGTTTTCCCATGTCGGGAAAATATTAGTTCATGACTAGAAGTTTAGCATTTTAAATAGTGCTCTAAAATTTAAACTGGGTATATTTCTGCTTTTCTTCTAGGTTCTTATTAAACCCAAACCAGTGACATTTCAAGCCACAGTTGTTAGTGAACAAACAAGGCAGCTGGTCACAGAAACATTACAGCAAGCATCTAGGGTAGCAGAAGCTGGTAATTCATCTATTCAAGAGGGAAAAGAAGACCCACAGAGTTATACAGATAGTAGTTCCTCTTCTACAGAGTCCTCCCAAAGTTCCCAAGGTAAGATCCATTTTACTCCTGACTTATCGTAATTATTACCAACATAGTACCCTAGTTCCGAAATAGTTGCATATAGGGATTTCAAACAAACGTGTGCTTTGACTTGTGGAGTCTTTTGATTTACTTTCTTTTGTTTGATACGTAATCAGTGAGCTGAAGTTTTGTTTTTGGTAAGGCTTACCGTTGTGTTCATGATGGCATGGCATGATGTTCATCAAATAATTGGTAAACTTTAGATGATGATTTTGACAGGTAGGTATTATCAAACTGGCTAGTGCTGTGATTCTTTTTGTTTCCTTCTGGGTAAGAAGAAGTATGCAGGAAAGTAAATGTGTCTTTTGAATGGTTATTGTTGAACCTTGAGAAAGAATCAGAGTGGCCAGAGGTGGGCCATGAGTGGGCTATAAATAGAGTGACCATACATTGCAGTTTGCATAGCACAAGTCCTAGTTTATATCTGTTCTAGCCTAATTATTAATAGCATGCCTTTCCGCTCTCACAGGTTTCCTAATTTAGATGATACTGTATGGTTGTCCTAATTATAAGAAAGGAGCTATGAAGCCAGACTCCAGAGTAGGGAAGCTCTTTATCCTCAGTGCTGTCTTAATTATGTTGTTCATCTAGGAAGTCTCTTGAAATAAATTTTTAATCATAAGCTTTGAGACCTGCAAATCTCATACTCATGTCTATCAGTTACCTTAACCGCCCTTATTGTCAGGTGGTGGGTGTATTTATGCCTATGCTTGTTTGTATGCTCGGATGCATCTAATAAGCAAAGCTGTTTATCTTCCCCTGGTCATCACTCTCTCACTCCATTCCCTCTCCTCACCTCCCCATTATTCTCTCAGGAGTGCTTTCTAGGTATCTTCATTTTTCTACTGCAGATTCTTCATATTGTGCACTTTTATTTTTTTAATTCTTTAAAGGAGTCTTCCCAGATTAGTGGGAAATTCAGATTGCTTACATGGTTCATATTGCTGATTATTCCATTAATCCATTAATTCAATTTGACAGTTACTTATTAGTTTATACTACATACTAAGCATTGTGCTAGGCCCTGTAAACATTGAGTAAAATATAGTTCTTGTTAAAATCTAGAGTAGGGGATTAAAAAATACACATGTATAACTTCAGTAGTAGTTTAATAAGTTTATTAGTAACAAACAAAAATGCCGAAGGCTAAAAATTCACATTCCAGTGAGAAAAGGATAAGAAAGCTTCACAAAAGAGATAGCATTTGAAATGGTCTTTGAAAACTCATCAATTAAAAATAAATAAAAACGTTGATTTTAACAAACTATATGGCACTCATTTTACAAAGTAGATAGTTTTCTTCAGCATATTATCAATGATAGTAATATTTTCTGAATCAGTTTACTGAGATTTAGTTTATCATTCTATACTGATTATAAATTAGTCTCTGTACTAGTCACCATGGAGTGATGCTTATTATCTATTTCATTCTGTCTTTATTTCTTAATGATTTGATATTTACAGATTCCATTCTTACTTCAACACATCAGCTGCATTTCCCTCTTTTATTTTTAAGCCTCTGGTTCCTTGAATAATACTAGCCATTTTTTCCCTTGAGAAATATTTTTATAGAGAGTAGGTAAAATATTTAGCTCATGAGTTGGTGCTAAGAGGGGAACATGAACAGTAGATGTTTTTATATCCATAATCTAGGGTTCTCCTTTGAATTTGCTAGTCTTTATCTGAGGGAGCTATGAGCCAATCATTACTTCCCAAACATGCCATTTCATTAGGCAGTCTTCAGTTTTCATTCTAAGAATGGGACAAAAGTTTGGCTATTTTTGGAAGTAATTCTGTCTAAGGTTTTCTGCTGTTCAGTCTGTTATTATACATGGTTTCATGTATTTTTATTTGTTCTATATCATCACATTTTTTCTTTTAAGAATATTCTGTAATATGGAAAAATTTCAGTTCAGAATAGGTATATCTAATATAGTTGACTATAAAGCCAGTTATTATAATCTACATTCCTCCCCCCTCCACACCCCCCTGCTACTGTCTTTAGTGCATTCTCACAAAGACCAGGAGCTGGGAATATATATGCTATGATTTAAAGTGAAAGAAAGGGATAAAGATTTTGGTCAGTCTAAGATCATGCTGGTTTTCAAACTATACGAGGATCAAACCTAATGGAAATGTAAGCACTACATAGCAGTTCATTTTTCCTTTATATTGCTTTTGTAGTTTTTGCCCCTCCCCTGCTTTGGTAACTTTTTCTTTTAATGTAATTTGAGACTTACAAAAATGTTGTAAGAAGAGTTAAAAAGAACTCCTGTGATGTTTTTTTTTTTTAAGATTTTTTTTTTTAATGTTTATTTTTGAGAGAGAGAGCACGCAAGCAGGGGAGGGTCAGAAAGAAGACAGAGGATGCAAAATGGGCTCTGCACTGACACTAGGGAGCCTCATGTGGGGCTTGAACTCACGAACCGTGAGATCATGACCTGAGCCGAAGTCGGAGGCTCAACCGACTGAGCCACCTAGGCGCCCCAAGGTGCCCCAAGATTTTGTTTTAAAGTAATCTCTACACCTGACGTGGGGCTTGAACTCATGACCCCAAGATCGTGCCCCCCAGATTTTAAAAAAAGAAAGAAAAATATAAAGATTATTTATATTTTGTTTATTTCCAGAAGGTTTTAAGGTGGATTGGGTAGAATACAAGATTATATGAAGTAAAATGAAAGAGAACAAGGAGAGAAAACCAAGAGTAGGGATTTAAGATGGATTTAAGGTATGAGGTAAATACAGAAATGCATCCTGTATCCTATATAAAAGACATCACTTTATTTATTTATTTTTTTAATTTTTTTTTTTTTTCAACGTTTATTTATTTTTGGGACAGAGAGAGACAGAGCATGAACGGGGGAGGGGCAGAGAGAGAGGGAGACACAGAATCGGAAACAGGCTCCAGGCTCTGAGCCATCAGCCCAGAGCCTGACGCGGGGCTCGAACTCACGGACCGCGAGATCGTGACCTGGCTGAAGTCGGACGCTTAACCAACTGCGCCACCCAGGCGCCCCAAAAGACATCACTTTAAAAAATACATAAGACATCACTTTAAGGAGGTCACAAATTTGTTTCTAGGGTGATTTTTCCAGAAGCTTTATGATCTCAGTAGATTACGGTGAGGGTGGGGAATAAATCCAGGTTAGGCAAAACATACTTACTACAGAACTTTTCAGAGCCGTTATGTGCTAATATATATTGTGAAAAATGAAGAGTGGTGTATATAATGTAAAACACTCCCCAACTTTTTTGACCATAGAACCTTTTGCAGAACATCTTGAGGAACTAATGTTCTCTGAAACATTTTGAGTGATGCTGTCTAGGCAGTTACGTACTGTGAAGGCCTTGGGTTTTAGGACAGTACTTCAGAGGGAAGGTATATATTATATCATAGAAGGGACATAGACATCTTAGGTTTAGTTTAGAAGGGATGATTTAGATGCGTAAGGCATCTGGGAATCATTTTATATGAGGAATGGTCAGTGGAAACAGGACATTTCTCATGGAGAAGAGAAGATGAGGATTGGGTTGGGGACATGGGGGTTGTCAGTTTTCCTGAGAACTGTGATGTGGAAGAGGGAAAAGAATTGATCTTTGTGGATATGTGGATGGAAACTAGAACCACTGGGTAGACAGGAAGACCTGTTTTCCATTTCATATAAGAAAATTTTCTCATTGTCATAACTGCAGAAATGGAAGGAAACTATATTAGAAAGTAGTGAGTTCTCTGGTGTGGCAGTTTCTTTTTTTTAAAGTTTTTATTTATTTTTGAGACAGAGAGAGACAGAGCATGAGCAGGGAAGGGGCAGAAAGAGAGGGAGACACAGAATCTGAAGCAGGCTCCAGGCTCTGAGCTGTCAGCACAGAGCCCAATGCAGGGCTCGAACTCACAGAGTGCGAGATCATGACCTGAGCTGAAGTCGGACGCTCAACAGACTGAGCCACTCAGGTGCCCCTGGTGTGGCAATTTCTTGATTGGTGGGGGATATGTGAAGATTTTAGTATAGGATTGGTGATAGCATTAAGTGAACTGTTAGATCCCTGCTAGCTGAGAGGTCTTACTAGTCTATGAAAGTGTGTTATAGGCCTTTTATGGTAAAGTCACAGGAGGCATTCTTCCACAGAGATGCCTGATCTGCCTCTGCATATAACAGTACAGTGTGTATTTCTGGTACCTAACAGGTAGTAGATGTCCAGGAAATATTTGTTAAATGACCCATGGGGAAAGACATGTGAGGGTTAGCGGGCCACCATCCTCATGATCAAATGGTACTGTGAGATCAGGCTCTTGGTGTCTCGGTTTTTGCACCCTGACCTCAGCATCAGACTCAATAGGCCGTAGATTTATCTAGTCTAAGAAGAAGCCAAGAGTAGAGAGGAAAATCACTCAAGGAATGGTTTTCACATCTAGGTTCACACACTCATTCTTTGTCTCAGCTGTTAAAGTTGCCGCAGTGATACTGTGTGATGGTTGGCTATTCTCTGGGTGTGGGCAGAAAGAGTGAACCATCTCCCCAGTCCCTCCCCACAGGATAATGTTATGTGCGCTGATGTCTCTGACAGGTGCTCCCATGTGGAAATTTGTTTTCCTTTCTCAGTCTATTTCTACCTTATCTCTCTACAGATGCAATTCTTGCTTTCTTTTGGATTTTCAGTGAATGTTACAGTATTGGGTTGCAGTCATTCCGTGCCTGTAGGTTCTCTCACCTAGCCAAGGAATACTTACATTGCCATGAGAATTTCTTAAATTTGAGAACGTAGGTTTTATAAAAAGAATGATTCCCTAATAAAATTAGTTCTTTTAGGTGTAAGTTCTATTGTCTACTTAGAATGAGTAAAGAAAAATTGTTATGTGCATCACATGACATTTGGCATTGTAGGATAGTGTCCTTCAGTCTTCTAGAATTTGGGGGGAGGGTATACCTCCCTGGTGTGGCATATATTCTACTCAGTGTTTGAGGGGCAGAGAATACAGTTTGTTAATGGTAATTAAAAATTCCAGTGCTATTGTATATTGATTTTGTTTTCTTTGGGAAGGCTTTTTTCTTTTTAAGAGTCATTTTGCCTTCCCCAATCTGTTTGGACAGCTTTGTGGTTTTCAAAAATATAAGGTTCAAAGAAGGTTGAACTTCTGTTGAATTTATTCTCGTTTATATGAATTTTTTTCATTCTTCTGTGATGCTTTCACTGACTAATCCAATTCAAAGCAGTCTTTTTCTTTCTATATATTTGTCTTGTTTGCCCTAGTCATTTGATTTTTCTCAAGAATACAAAGCAATATGTATGTTTGTTCTAGGTCTCCTCCATTGTAATCTAAACTTGGCGGTGGGGATTGTGCCTCTATATCCTCCATAATTTTTGTCCTGTATGGTGTCCTGGACAAAGGAGTTTAGGAGCTTAATAATAGTCTAGTCCAACCTGATTATTCTGCAGATGGAAAACTCAATAATTTGTTGCTTCGTTTGATGCACATTTAGTATTTACTTGCCTACCTTTAGCATAAATATAATAAGCCTTGAATTAGGGCCTTAATTTATTTTGAAACTAACACAACATCTCAGAATCGAGAACTTTTAGGACACAACAACAATAACATTTCTGTTGTCCTTCATAGTTTATGAAGCTCTTTTACATATATTATTTCATTATATCCTCAAGAAGTCCTGTGAGGTAGATAGGTAATTTTATCATTGCCAACTTAGAAATAATGACACTAAAACCCAAGGACTCAACCTGCGAATAATTGATAGAGCTGGGGCTGTAACCTAAGACTTTGAACTCTGATGTTATACGTGTGCTATTATATCATCCTGCTTCTAGATCATCTATCCATTCTTGTTATTGGCGGACAGGATTTCTTTTCAGTAGTTCAGCCATCCAAAAATAAGTAATGTTGACTGGATGCTCAGGTTGTAATACAAAACACATTTTCAGATGCATTGGGGAAAATAAAGACTCCTACAGCATTTTGTTCTTACTATACACAAACATACATCTACTTAGACAAATGCACACCTATTTATTATAGCAATTATCACATTGAATTGTAATTTGTCTTTTTACATGTCTGTCTCCCCAACCAGATTGTGTGCTTCTTGAGCATCCTCTGATTACTCTGTAAGCTCCTTTATATCCTCAATGCCAAATATAGACTCCTGCATATAGGTGCCCAGTTTGTTGAGTCAGTGAATGAATGAATGAGTAAGTGAATACAGACATGAAAGATATGCCCTGTGGGGGCTTACATTCCTCTTGGGGAGATAAAGCATGAAGTTTACAATAAATACAAAGATTAAAAAAAAAAAAAAAACAAATTGTTTTTTTTTAAGAGAAACTTTGTTTATAGGGTTTTTTTTTTTTTTAACTAATATAAAACAGATTCCCAGCCTGTAGTTCATGTAATTGCTTCCCGGCGTCAGGATTGGTCAGAACATGAGATTGCAATGGAGACTAGCCCCACCATAATTTATCAGGATGTATCCAGTGAATCACAATCAGCTACTTCAACAATCAAAGCTCTATTAGAACTCCAACAGACAACAGGTATGAATTCACATGCTCAATTGAATGAAGCATGTTTTCTCTAGAGATGGGTTGTGCTAAAATACTACCACTGCTATATTTTCTTTGTTATTATTTGAGCACATTTCCCCCCTCTGGACTGGTCTATAATCATTGCTGCAGTCTGTTTACTTGTCAGTTCAATAAGATGTGCACAGGAGTACTAAAGGATAGACTAGTTAGGGAGGAAAAAAAATGGCAGAGCCCTTTCTTTTCTGTCTCCTGCTTGAAATGGGCAATCCTGTTGCCTCTTTGACCAGAAGGGAGTAGTTTCTATCATTTCTAAGCACAAGGATAGATGTAGCATAGATGTCAGTTCCATTTGAGAAGAGTAGGAGGCAGATTGAAGGGCCCCTGCCATCCTCCTTGATATTGGTGGGGCAATTTTGTGGTCATAAAACACCATTAATGGCCCTTGCTAGCATTCTAATTGGTTTTATCTTTATATTTTCATTGTATCATTTAACCACTTGAGCTTCCATGCAAAGCTGCCCTCATTTAACAAGATCCCACTAGTATTTCTAGTTACTAAATATCTTCAATAAACTAGGCAAAACCCATGTTAGTTATTACTGACTTTTCTATTACAATAAGTCAAAGATTGTTAGAGTATTTAAGGGACCTTAGCAATGATCTCATCCAAGCCTTTCATTTTATGCATAAGTAAACTGAGATCCAGAGAAGTTACCCAGTTGGTTAGTGGCAGAGTGAGACTCCATGTCTTTTGATTCCTAATTCAGTGTCCTCTCTACTTGTGGGGTGACTGTGGTATTATTTTGGTTTGGTTTTGCTTTCTTTGTTTAAATGATTATCTTGATTTTGTCACTTTATATGCTTCGTGGGAATAATCTGAATGATCACTCAGTGGACTTAATTACTGGTAACTAACTATTTGTTGTAACATCCACCTTACACTAGCCAAAGAATATGCGCACTTAGTATCTTTGGTTAATCTTTCTATTGGTGTTACTTTTGGCCTTAGGCATTTCCTTAGTTTCTTGTTTTTGACATACTCAGCCATTTCCATTAATGTCTCACAGAGGGTGAAAACCGAGTAAGTAGATTTTATAGAAAAAATGACAAGATAGAAAGTAAATTTATCCATGGAACCCATTCTTGATCCCAGACCACTCCATAAAACATTTTTGTAGGAACAGAGAGGTCATTTTTTCCTAACACTGAAGATTTTTGTTCTTTAAGAGCCATTGAATACTTGGTAACATTTCTTTGGGGATTATCTTAAATTTTTAATAGATCACATTAAACTAGTCATTGTATTGTCTGTTCTGGGTAGGTATGATCTAGAGCAAATCATGCTGTATACTGCCTATTCACCCTTTGTTTTCAGGTTGGTAAACTCCAGAATACCGGGAACTACCTTGAAGAAGGGTAGTTCTAAAAGGAGTGTGTACAAGGGAAACCGATTTTTTAGCCTAGTCATAATGGGGAATTTTAGTCTGATTGCATATGTCCTTCTTGCTAGGCTGTTGGTTATGGTTGCATAAGTTGTGCCCATACAACCATATAGAGCAGTCTGCTTTTTTCATTTCAATTCACTGTCTCCTTAGTCACTGCCAGTCATGGCACCCCAGAGGTCTGGCTCGTTATTCCCATGGACAACTCTGGTTTTGATACTTGTTTGTAACAAAAGTTAACTTTTCCCCTGCCTTTTCTGTGCAGTAAAGGAAAAATTGGAATCTAAACCAAGACAACCCACTATTGACTTGAGTCAGATGGCAGTGCCTATTCAGATGACCCAGGAAAAGAGACATTCTCCTGAGAGTCCATCCATTGCTGTGGTAGAGTCAGAACTAGTTGCTGAATACATCACTACTGGTAGGTGTCCTCTTAAAAAGTAGTATTAAGGTAGGAGAGCTACCTTTCTGGATTTGATGGGATGGTTGTTTGGGGAGAATATAGTTTTTATATTTCTAGATCTTTTTCCAGTTTGCTCTGAAAGCAAATTTTCATTGTCCTTGGGACTTAACCCTGTCTTTAATGACTAGGGAAGAAAACCAATCAGTTGTTACAAACTGGCAGCTAATAAAAAATTTCAAGTTGGCCATAAATAACGTCTGTGAATATAGGGTGACAGTTGTAGAGAGAGGATAAAATACCTTTTACAGAAGAATAAATATTTTGATGCATCTAAATTTTTTAGTTTTGGAGGGGAGAGGGGAGGGGAGATGGGTCAAGGGAGAAAGGAGGTATAAAATTCAATACCTTTTTTGATGTAAAGAAAAAAAATGTGGGAAACTTTAAGTCCCTGTAAATACTTAGGAGTTCTGGTGGAAGGCAAATTAGGCATTTGTTTCAAATGTGGTCTGGCAGCAAAACACTAATGAGAGTTTTGGATGGCATGGATAGAAAAGTGGAACAGGAAGGATAATAGATTCTTTCTCTCGTGTTCTGGCGAGACCACACCTGGAATACTGCCTTCTGTTTTGGACACTTCGTTACCTTGAGATTTGAAATAGTTCAGAGAATAGTAATGCGAATAATTAGGGGTTAGAAGAAATGACTTACAAGGCAATATATAAAGAATGCCTGTCTTGAGTTAGTTTTCAGTAATTAAAAAAGAGAACATAAAGTTACAGATACTTAAAGGATGTAAATACCAAAGCAGAAGAGGGACTGTATGGTATCATTTTTGGAGATATTTTTAAGACTAACGGGTTAAAATTGCCAAAAGGGAAAATCCAGTTAAAGACTATGGAAAGCCATCTAGCATCTTTCTTCAGAGATACTTAGCAAAAAGCTAAATAAAGCAGAGGGCAGTATGTTGGGGAAATCAGTATTAACTTCTGGGGATAGACTAGATTATCAGATGGTAAATAGAAGAAAAGACCTATGATTTCTTCCCTTACTTATCCTTTTCAGAACGCACTGATGAGGGGACAGAGGTTGCTTTTCCCCTTCTAGGTAAGTGGTGTGCATCCATTTGTAGCATAACTGAAGGTAAAATATTGTTGTTTGGGGGGGAACCAGTTAAATGGATGCGCTCTACTCTGATCTGGTAGAGGAAAGGTAAGCTCCGCTCAGTGAAAAGGAGACTTTCCTTTTGCAGGAGAGTGGGATCCTTTCTCAGAAGTGAGCAGTTTGACATTGGAAAAAATAAAAGTTGTTTACAGAAATAAATGACTGTTTTATCCTGTTTTTATGGCCCAGTTAAGGTCAATTTAGCTGTTTTCTGAATGTTCACTCTGTGACCTCCTTCCATGATCTTCTCCCCATCATATCCTCAGCCACATTAAGCATTTTCTTTGACTTCGAACCCAGCTCCCTAGCCCTGACCTCTTGTATTATTCGGGAGTGGGTATTAGTCTTCTCTGACGTTTCTGCATGCTGGGGAATTACTGTGAAGAGATTTGTAGTATCTTGAGTGAGGATTATTTTTAAATGATTTTAGTTGATCGTCTGTTAAATCCATTTCATTTCTTAATAAGATTCTAATGTCATAATTATGAAGATGAGTATGGACAGCAGAAATGTTCCATATAATCTGATAATTTCATGAGAAATTCTCTTTATTTATTATCTTTCAAGTGTCATTCATTTCTGATGATGCTTCCATCAGTAAAAAACTTTATGAATTTGCTTGTTCAATTTTAATATTATGTGATTTGTTTTTCTCCTACTCAGTCACATTATAAATGATTTCAGCAGTAGTTGTTTTAATGTCAACACTGACGCCCTTTTTTTCCGTTTGGTTGAGCACATACGGAAGATTTGGTTAACTCATATAATTTAAAATGTACATATAAAGCATACTGTGAAACGCAGTAGTAAGATACTGCATTACATTTTTACCAGTGATGCTGCCTAGAATCTCTTATATCACCTGTAGGCGTGTGTATAAGCAACAGTAGAAAAACTGTGTTTGAGAATATAGATAGAATGAGTTAAAAAATAAATAAAGCTTATTTATATTTCACTGGGTAGTTTTAGTTCTGTACTCATAATACCTAAGTAGCACTTTGACATTGATTTCTGTAGTGATCATCTTACCCTTGGACATTCCACTATGATTTTTCTAAACCTGGAACCACTTGAATATGGAGCTACTTGAAATTGCAGATCAAGATATATGAGCACTGGAATCATGGGTCATTGAGAGGATTTTTATATTCTCAAAAACCTTAGCTAATTTTACAGATTTATTGTACTCTGTTCTTGTTTCAGAAAGTTTGTTTCCCAGTAACCATAAGCATTTCTAAAGCTCTGTAGACTAAGAGGTGGTGAATGTTTTACTGTTTAAAAAGTTGAAGTTGAGGCTGGTAAAAGATGATAGATTGGCACCAATGTCGATGTATCATTTTACATCTATCTATCAATATAAACATAAGTGTATAGTTTACCCCCACTTGCCCTATGTACCAGAGAAGGACCTTTGTACCTTTGTAAGAGAATAAGAAATGGGGTTATTTTCCTTACTGAATTCTCACCCGTTTATGTCAGATGAGCTAAGTTGGAGAAGATGAGAGAAGAGCGATTTTTCTGTTCTTTTGTTAACTTTATATTGTGATAGTTAACAATTTAATACTTAATAATTTAATTAAATTTATATTTTGATACTTAACATTTTCAGCTTGTTACTTCATTTGATCCTCTTCTAGGCAGAAAAAATTTATTGTCCCATTAAACAAACAAAAGCAAAACCTCTGAGTTTTAGAGGTTAATGGAATTTTGTTTTGTTTTTTTAGAGGTTCATAGAATTTGAGTGACCTCTTCAAGTTCGCATAGCTGGTTGGTGGCAGAGTGGGACAGAATCCAGGTGTGACTCTTGGTCCGGTTCTTTCTGCAGTATCATTTTGACCTCTCATATCTTTAGGAACTGTAAGGCTGCAAGACAGTGTCTACTTCATGTAAAAGAACGAATGTTTCTGGGTTTTGTATTGCATTTGGAACTGGGACCAAGAAATTACAATACCATCTTAGTAACTTAAGTATTATCTTAGTATCCTTAAAGATACTAATCTGGGATTTGATTCCAGAAATTCATTATTGTTTTTGTTACCTTAATGGGGTGAAGGTTCTTGGAGAAAGTAAGTGCGGCTCACAGGAGGATGTAACTTTAAGGGGTTTGTTCCTCCTTTGTGATGACAGTTTTCAAAGTGCTTCCACATTTCTCATCTCATCCTTATAATAGCTCTGTTATTCCCATTTTACAGATGAGAACACAGAGTCTCAGAGAAGATAAGTGACTTTCTCAGAGTCACACAGCTCATAGATGGGCAGACTCTGGTCTTCTGCCTCCTAGTTCACAGTACCACACTTTCTCTCTGTGACGCAATCTCACAGACATTTGTTTAAAATGACTACTGGTTACAGATGCTGTGGTGATTTCTGGAGAAATATCATCACCTCCTCTATTTTCAGTCAGCCATCGCTCCCAGCCCCAACAGCCCTCCCAGCCCCAGCGGACCCTGCTCCAGCATGTGGCTCAGTCACAGACCGCAACACAGACTTCGGTGGTGGTGAAGTCCATCCCGGCATCTTCCCCTGGAGCGATCACCCACATTATGCAGCAGGTTGTATCTCTTCTTTCTCTCCCTACCTTCTATAACTGCTCCTTTTTGAAATAAGGTTTAGTTTCATCTATTGTAAGAAAGGAAATAACTGAATTGAAGAAGAGTATTTGTGTCGTTCTTTCATCTGTGGGGACTGAGGAGAGGGAATGAATTGAGAGTCTCAACACTGGAAAGTAATTAAGAAACCATATTCTTGGATCTTCTGCAAACTTGGAACATTTCCAAAGGGTGGCACTTTCTAGATGAATCTGTGACTTCAAAAGTGGCCACTGTTTCTGTATATTTATTGTTACAGAAGAATTTATCACGTAGGTGAGATTTTTGTAAATGAAATAGAAGTTGGCTTCTTTAGCTGTTTGTTGCTTGGGTTTTTGCTTTTATGATGAATTCTCATGGGGAAACATTACAAATAAGTAGGTATAAATATCTGACTTTTATTATATGTGACCAATTAAATAGGAGGAAGAGACCCAATGGGAAGGAGAAAGAGTTAATATAAAACAGAAGGTCTGGTACCAAGGGTAATGGGGATAAGCTAATTTTATGTCAGCTACTGTGCTTTGAGCTTTAAATACATTCATTTGTTTAAATCTCACTGTGATCCTGTAAGGTGGGTATATTATCCCTCTTACAAATGAGGAAACTCTGTTCACAGAAGTTAAGTAAAAATAAGTAACTTATTCTGGGTGGCAGAGCTAGGATTTAAACCCAAAGCATCCTGCCTCTATACAAAGTGATTATCATAGATACCAGATTTAAGCGTGACGTATCATTTAGTTGTCACATAAATCACCATCAGTTTGACTGGTAGCAGTTGATCCTAATTGTAAGCAAATTAACCTGAAAGGCAATAAAGAAATTGTTGAATTAAAAACCTGTATGTGCAAGGTCGTTCTGAGATAAGGGAGGGTTTCAGTGGAACCTCAAAAAGGTTTAAAGTTTAGAATGAAGGAATAACGTGACAAGGAAGTGGGAAGGGTGAGGTTGGGGTGGACTTTGTGTCACTGAGGGAAGCCAGGTGGCCAGAGGTTTAAGTGGGTACCAGATCTCAGCCTGGAGTCTGGCCCTCACCTGGCCAGTCCTGACATTGACCTTTTTCAAGGCACCCAGAGAGGTCAAACAGACTGGCTCTCACCATGTCGCTCAAGATCAATACCTCCTCCCCTCGCTGTTAAAACTGACACGGGAGAGTCTCCTTTGCCGCTGACAGGAGTGCTCTTGTCCCTCCCCAGTCTCCTTCCCTCCTGGCAGCCGAGCCTCTGGGAAACTGTTGCCTGCTGGGCCTGGAATATGACCAAAGGGGCAAGGAGGACTAGTACAGAGGGTGGTTCACACGGGTTTGGTGAAGCCTGATGAACCGTTTTCACTCTGACCGGAGAGGCCCTCTGTGGGGACCTGGATGGGCATGTCCCTCAGACAGCGACTCTGACTTACTGGACAGCATGGCCAAAGTGGGCTTCTCTGAACTTTGACTTTTCTCTGGGCACCTCATAGCTGGGTGGCTGTGTTCTTTCTTTGGGTGGCTCAGTATCGCTGATGACCAGGCTAGACAGCTGTGTCCTGAGTCAGGGAGCCTGTTCTTTTTCTGTGTTGGGCTGTGCTTACAGGGTAACCTTATTCCTCTTACCTATAAATTCTGGGTCCACTTTTCTTATAGAAAAGAATAGACCAGTTGTTGCAGTACTTAATTTCTAAGAGTTGAAATTACAAGAGTCTCAATTTAAAGCCCCCTTTAGATTTAGAAAACTTGAGGTTTCATGGTCTTTTTAAGCTCTTTCTTCTGAAAATTTTTGAATGAATCTCATAACCAAGTCTTTTCCAGTTTGAGGAAAATGTAGCAATGTAGGTGCCTTTACTTTATTCTTACTTTGTGCCTTTTTTACTCAGGCATTAAGCAGTCACACTGCTTTTACCAAACACAGCGAGGAACTTGGAACTGAGGAGGGCGAGGTTGAAGAGATGGACACTTTAGACCCTCAGACAGGTCTGTTTTACCGATCTGCCCTGACTCAGTCACAGTCAGCTAAGCAGCAGAAACTTAGCCAGCCCCAGCTGGAACAGACTCAGCTGCAAGTGAAAACTCTGCAGTGCTTCCAGACTAAACAGAAGCAGACCATCCACCTGCAGGCAGACCAGCTCCAGCACAAACTCCCGCAAATGCCCCAGCTTTCCATCAGGCATCAGAAACTCACCCCTCTCCAGCAAGAACAAGCACAGCCCAAGCCAGATGTACAGCACACACAGCATCCCATGGTGGCCAAAGACAGGCAGCTTCCTACCTTAATGGCACAGCCCCCGCAAACTGTAGTACAGGTGCTTGCAGTGAAAACCACGCAGCAGCTCCCTAAACTGCAGCAGGCTCCGAACCAACCAAAAATCTACGTGCAACCCCAAACCCCCCAGAGCCAAATGCCGCTCCCAGCCTCATCAGAGAAACAGCCGGCAAGCCAGGTAACGGAATATTGGTAGCATGCAAAGTTAAGCTTCTCTGTTGATGGAAAAAATGAGAACATTACGATCCTATCGTGATTAGCAGTGCTTTCTCCTGGCAAGAGGAAACTCAAAAGCCTCATTTATGCTGGTATTACTTTACCCCGTCAGAAGGTTGACATTAGGGAAGAAATGCACGCATTAATATAGGGAGGACAAATAAAGTGTAGCACTGAGAACTTGATTTTCTAGGCAGTTTTTAAATGAAATCACTTCAGCATTGATCAGCAGCACGTAGAAGCAAGATCCCTAAGTTATTTGTTATTTTTTAGGTACAAAATTTTTTTTCCTATGCTTGTAAACTCTTTTATCTGTGGTAGTAATGCTAAGTAAACAACGCAGTCTTTTAAGGAGCTTCATTGAACATCTTCCTTTGCAGTTTACATCATCACTCTCTAGTTAATAAATTTATCTTCTAGATTTATCTTCTAGATTGCAGAGGAATTATCTGGATATTCGAAAGAAAAATTATATTAGGGAAAACCAGTGGCTTTAGAGTAATGTATATATGTGTGTATATATTATAAATACATATATAGAGAATATATTTGTAAGATGTATTGGAAGCAAAAAAAAATTGAAAAACCCTGCTTTTTATTTTTAAAAGCTGAAGATGATACAAATAATTTGAGAATGGGTTGAAGGTATACTGTATGGGGATATAAATCCCAAAGGGAAGCAAGGCTGCTGCGACTTTTTTTTCCTTTATGTTATGAACCTTGGCTGGCTTGACAGAGGTTCTTTCAACCCCTTCTCTTTCCCTAGGTTTCTTAAAAGTAACCAGATACTTTCCCATCCAGCCCTTGTATTAAAACACCAAGCTTCAAAATGTCCTCCTAGTATACCGCACGAATGTTTCTTTTGCCATATTATCTGGGGTGTTTGATAGGTTTTCTCAAAGAGATGTAGCTGTAACACACACAACCCCAATTTGTTTTCAGGTGGAGCAGCCAATTATAACCCAAGGATCCTCTGTTACAAAGATAACTTTTGAGGGGCGCCAGCCTCCCACAGTTACAAAGATAACTGGTGGCAGTTCTGTGCCTAAGCTGACATCACCAGTTACAAGCATATCTCCCATTCAGGCTTCTGAGAAGACAGCTGTGTCAGACATTTTGAAAATGTCTTTGATGGAAGCTCAGATTGATACAAATGTAGAGCATATGGTAGTGGATCCCCCAAAGAAGGCTCTTGCCACTAGTATGCTCACTGGTGAAGCAGGATCATTACCCTCCACCCACGTGGTGGTGGCAGGGATGGCGAATTCCACTCCCCAGCAACAGAAATGTAGAGAGTCCTGTTCAAGTCCATCTGCTGTTGGCCCTCCCTTAACGACAAGGAAAATCGATGCACCAGGAGTGCCTACAACAGGCCAGTTCATGCGTATTCAGAATGTAGGCCAAAAGAAAGCTGAAGAGAGCCCAGCAGAAATTATCATCCAGGTAAGAATTGGAAGGAACATGAGAAACATTGGGCATCTTGGGGGTTGTGGGTTTGGCATGTTTGGGAATGTCACAGGAAGAGTCAAGCCAAGATGGCAAAAGACAAAGTGATTATTTTTGAGATGGCATTTGACAAATTTGGTTTAATACCTATTACAAATATAAAAATGTATATTTTCTGGTAGAGAATCCTAGAAAATTGGTGGCTATTATCACGGCACACCTTAGAGACAATCAAGAGCCCTAAGCCCATATGTCAGCTTGGTTATTATAGATTCAAAACATACTTGCCAGTGTTAACTCAGTAAAGTCAGCCCAGAAGATCAGCAACTTGATGGGGTCAAACTTTGGGCTCCCCGGTCTTTGCTCAAAAACTCCTAAGATATAACTGGATTGTATTTTATCTCAAGTTAATTTTAGAGATCCTTTTCTTTGAAAAACACACTTCTTTATCTTGATTCAGATTTATGGTTTTCAGGACAATAAAACTTTAATTAACTGCAGTATCTGGAGAAACATGTTGTAAGAAAATGTTTCTATATGATTTAATTTTATATTTAAGTTGGGATTAGCCATAAAGTTTTGCTTTTTTATTTCAATCATTGTTATTGAGAAATCTTGTTATGGTTACTGTCCTGCCTTGGTAAGTGAATGTAACGAATTATGCATTGGCAATAGGTCTTCCTATGCCTCACATTCCCCTCATTCTAAAACTCATCTGTCATCATGCATAATAGATCAAGACTGAAGAATTATTGAGTCCAGACTAGCCCTTAGCAGTTGTGTTTTACTTCCTTTTCTCTTTGTTAGGGTATCGGGTTGTTTTCTTGCCATAAATTCACTGTTGTGTGACTTGGAAGTTTCTGTGGCAAACTTTCCCTTTGCCGTGATGCCAGGCTATGAGAGAATGCAAACCGACCAATATTCATCCAAATATGATATAAATATAGGGGGGAAATGCTTAAAGGCAAAAAGAACTGACCGTTGAATTATTAAATGATTTGTTCCTCCTGTAAAAATAGTTGTTAGTGAATTAAGTAATTCTTTTTATTTATTTATTTATTTGTTTATTTTGAGGGGGTGGGGAGGGGCAGAAAGAAAGGGAGAGACAGAATCCCAAGCAGGCTCTATGCTGTCAGCGTGGAGCCTGACTCGGGGCTGCATCTCAAGAACCATGAGATCATGACCTGGGCTGAAATCAAGAGTCAGACACTTCACTCGCTGAGCCACCCAGGCACACCTTAAGGAATTCTTGACAAAGGATTTGTTGGGTTTTTTTCCCCTGAAGAAGTTAGAGTGTGGTGGAAAAGGAGGGAGTTCCTAGCTTCCCCACTCACTGTTTAACTTTGGGCAGGGCTGCTTAACCCTGCTGTGCCTCAGTTTCCTCATCAGTAAAACGGAAATAAGGAATGCCTATTCTACATCACTGATGGAAGGATTACACCAAAGTGAGATGAAGCGCCTAGCACAGTACCTGGCTCTTAGTGATTGCCCCATACATGGTAGTTATTTATTACTATTTCTGCTAAAATTTTCTGTGGCTCCTGAGGGTTTAAATTGGAATACTCACTAAATCGGAAATTATTTGGGATTGCTTATTTGGAAATGATTTTCTGCACTTTATGAACACAGCTAAAAATATACTTCATGTATCAAGGATGGTACCTAATGAGTGGGCTCTCTACAGAATATGCCAACTAACTTTTAGCATATACCATGTGCTAGGTAGCTATGTCAGAGAGAAGGGGACAGTGGTATAGTGGTTAAGAATCAAGCTTTTGGAGTCAAAAATACCTGGATTTGAATCTCACCTATGCTCCCCCTTACCAGCATTGTGGTTTGGAGTTAACCTCTGTATTTCAATTTCATTGCCTATGAAATGGAAACAATATCAATTACCGCACAAGGTTGTTTTGAGGATCAAGTGGGAAAATGTATATAATGCAGCTTGTTAAGTGTCTGCTATAGAGGAATACTCCGTAAAGATAGCTCCTGTTACTATAATCATCATTAATATATTGTTAGAATATTTTCAGATCTTACTAATTATACTTAGCTTTGACCTGAAGTATTGATTTTACTGTTTCGGTAAAATAGCATGGGGATGAATGAAAGAAGTCTGCAGAAGTGCTTTGATCCCTTGAAAAATGTTTTATAAAAATTCAACATGTTTAATAATAAGTGCTTTGAGTGAAAAGCATTGTTCTTTGTAGACATGTAATCTGTATTTCATTCATTTGTTCATTCATTCATTCATTCATGCCACATGTATTATTTAACCTCTGTGTTCTAGGCACTGTGCTAGGTGCAGAGACTAGAAGAATAAATAAGATGAATGTATCTTCTGTTCTGAAGGAGTCTGAATGTGTGGAATTAATAGAATTTTAGAATCTTGAGGATCTTTAGAGTGTATCTTCTCTATCTCCTTTTACACGAGGTTAAACTAAAACTCAGTGAGGTGAAGTGACTTATTCAGAGGTCCACAGCAAGTCTGAACCAAAGCTGAACTAAAATCCAGGTTTTCTGACTCCCCTGGGACAGAGTGAGGAAAAACAAATAACACAAAACTCCACTATCCTAGATTCAGTGCCTTGACATCTTGCAATATTTTCTTGACAATGTTAAAACTAAATTTACATCCCCCCTCAAAAGAAGATTGTTTTGGTCAGGTATATTTTTAAAATGATGATATTCAATTTTGCTCTGGGACTTTTAATGTTAAAGATAGGTTATTCATTTGGCAAATGTTTATTGAGCATCTAATGCATGACAGCCCTGTTCAGAGCTCTGGGCATCTAACAATGGAAAAAGATAGTCAAGATATGTGCTCTGATACATATTCTCATGGAGTTTACGTTCTAAAAGCGAGAAGAAAGATTAACAAACACAGTAAATGCAATGAAGAAAAATTAACAATGTAATAGAGGTGGGGTGGGACCTACCCAGTGATCTGGTTGCATGGTCATAGAAGCAAGGCTTCTCAAAGCCTTTTACCCTAAGCATTGGAGCTAAGATGCAGATGAGAACATGGAACCAGCCATGGAGAGACTTGGAAGAAAAGTACTCCAGGAAGAAGGGAAGAGCTAGTGGGAAGGCCCAGGGTACAAGTGAGTTTGGCATATGCCTGGAGCCACGATCAGAAGTTTGATATTATATAGCAAGTACGACAGGAAACGATTGCAGAACTTTAAGCAGGGGTATGATATAAACAGGTAGACCTTTTAAAAAGGTAATAAAGTTGAGAAAGAAGAATATGGCCATAATATGTGTTTGTCTACTGGTGTTTTTATTGTTTAAAAGACAGTATTGTCCTCTCTCATTTTCAAGAAAGTATTACTATGTGACCCAGATAAATAACTTCCTTTTGAACTAGTAGAGGGTTACCGAAGGTTTTAAAATTTTTTGTGGTGTCAGCAAATTAATTCTTCATCTTGCAGATAATAATGAGTGAAATCTGACTACATTTACATTTAAAATTTGCTTAATGGTCGAGTGAAAATGTCCTTTAATGTCTGTCTCTTGAATTAGGCACAGACTTCAGCCTCCTTTACTAGAAGTGGTGCCATCAAGAAGTGGAAAGATCACTTTAAATTGTACAAAACTTGGATTTGAATCCTGGCACTTTAACCTTGACCAACTGTGCGACCTCAATTAAGTCACTTACCCTCTTAGTTTCCTCATTTGTAAATGGGAATCCTATTTTCCTTATAGTGTTCTTGAAGGGATTTAGTAGAATATTATATGTGAGAGCACCCAGCACAGCGCCTGATGTGAAGTAGTTGTCCAGTAAATGTCAGTTTCCTCTTATCCTTCCTTAGTGATGTTGGGGACATCCTTCTGGTTCTTTTTCTTACCGTAAAGCCTCTCTCCTGTCTTCTCTTCCAGGCCATTCCCCAGTATGCTATTCCTTGTCACTCTAGTTCCAACGTGGTTGTAGAGCCCAGTGGGCTTCTTGAGCTCAACAACTTCACTAGCCAGCAGTTGGATGACGATGAGACGGCAATGGAGCAAGACATAGACAGTAGCACAGAAGATGGAACCGAGCCCAGCCCCTCTCAGAGTTCTGCTGAACGGTCCTAAGTGTTTTGGACACAGGAGTGCACTTTAAAACCTACTTGGTTACCAAGTGTCCAGGGAAGCCCTTGATTTTTGATGTCTAAAGAGAGCACTTTGCCCATGCTTAGGCTGTGGACCCCAAAATAGCAGTGTTTCAACAAAACTGCTGCAGGAGCAGCGTTTTAAAACAAGATAAAACTCACAGGGGAATGTACTTTTAAAAGAAAAAGGAAAAAAAAAAAAAAAAAAAAAAAGGAAAGATGCACATCTACAGTGACGTGTAAGACCTGATATTTCTCCGTTGGACCACGGCTGATGGAAAAGTTTGTCGTGCAGTGGAAAGAGACTTTTCCTGTGAATGTTCCTCAACTGGTTTCTACTGAGCAAAACACCATCAGAAAAGGAGAATGTGAATAGTTCATATTTTGAAACGGTGTGTCAGGAACAGGTTTTTTAAAAAATCTTGTATGTTTTTGCAAATCCCTGGAAGTGTTGAATTGATTAACATTTTACATTTGCTCAGTTTATAGTTTATAAAATAACTAGAAAAATACTGGCATTAAAGAATCCTTGTTTAGATGGTGGAAATCAGATCCCTAACCAGTGGGAAAGTGCTTTTTGGATGGCTTGTACATTCTCACCAATTGTATGCTAATTTATTGTGTCGTTGTTCCTTTGTGCTCAAGGCAGCACACTTGCCTTCTATTTATTTAAATGTAAACATTTCAAAGCAGGCCGTATTCTTTCTGACAAATTTCCTGTAAACCAGGATTGCCTGCCCTTTCCACCTCCCACTCTGCCCAGCACCTTTAAGAAAACTTAAAGAGAAGTTAAGAGAAAATGTTTCATTGTGAAGGAGAGGAAAAGAAACATTTTCTGGCCCAAAGGAAGCTTTTGTTCAGTTATGTTCAGGAAAAATTATTCATATGATGCTATCTTAACATTGAAATTGCACATTCATGTTGGACTGAGACTTTGAAAATAACTTTTACATAGTTTCGTTTAACACCCTTTGAAATGTATAAAAATTCATTTACAGTTCTAAATGTAATGTTTTTAAGCATTCTGCCTTTTAGGACACAGTTTGTTTAAGCAATATGTTTGGGTCTTGTGATCACTGTCTGTCACAAGTAGAGCAAGGGGTAAGAGGGTGGGGAGGGCAACAGTTTTGACAAGTTGTGGCAAAGGAAGCAATTCTTTTTGTTTTTAAAAAAATGTAAATAGAGAAGTTTTTAACGGTTTTATATAGATTTCACTATAAATAAGCATTTTAAGACTGACAGATGTTGAACTGTACATACATATATCAGCATAACTGCCCAATTTTTTGGTGCTGAAGTACTGTAAGTAGAATTCATCAACAGTCTCCTAACTTTTGCATCTATATCTAGGAAAAAAAAACTGTGATACTGTAGTTAATAAATTCCCACTAGAGTGACACTGAAGATTTAAACACAAGCATTCATAAGATGCACTGATCTCTGGTAGTTGTCATTATTTCTCCTAAGCGGTAACGACTTACCCATAGATGGAGCTGTTGGATTTTATTTTCTTGTACAAATTCATGTTTAAAAGACTTGTGATTGTTTCTAGTTAAGTAATTTTTTTAACCTCTCCAGTCATAGGCTTCTTTGAAAATATGATTACACTATGAACTCTCACCAAAAAGATACATATGCCAACATACATGTTAGATTTTGCATACAATTTTAGGGGTTCATGGGCCCCTAAGCCTATCCATGTATTCAAGGTTAAGCCCTCTGTTATGGTCAGTCCATTACTTACAGATGTAAGTTTTTATAAAATAAAATATCTTTTAAATATTCATGGATCAGGTAACAGGAGCAAACTTGAATAAAGTTATTATGTTCTACTTCTACATATTCTGGCAGCATAGCATACCTGTGTCCTTTTGAGAATTTAGCCTTAATATGTTTCAGCAACTGGCATAGCAGACAAAACGTCCACAGTCTGTACTTAAAAAAAAAAAAAAAACAACCCACAAATTATCAAGTGAGGGATTTAACTTTTTTTTTTCTTTAAAAGGGATTCGTTTAAAGGAGAGCATGAATTCTTCTGTTTATTCAGCAAATATTAATTAAGCATCTACTGTGTGTCAGGTGCTGTTCTAAGCACCAGGGATCCCATAGTAAATAAACAGAAAATCCTACCCTTACGGAGTTTACAAACAGAGCTTCCTGCTGATGGAATGGGTGCAAGGGCCAAAGGCAGGAGGAAACACGAGCCACGCTTGGGTTTCTTGATTCAGTGGATGCGTGGTGATGCCATATTTGGATCTCCAAGTATCCTTTTCCTGAAAGTCTCAGCATTCTATCTATTGGTATTACCTATGTTTAAGTCCACAAATTAAATGTGATTTTAAGTCAATCCTTGTGAAGGATATCAGAGATTATGCTGCAAATGCTACAAAATTATTAGGATCCTAACAACTCTTACAGGCAGTGATAAGAAAAACCCATTTGGTTTAAAGCAAACTTTGATAGATGCTTTGTATTGCAGATGCAGTTTGTGGTGAACTTAGAGAACTTAAAAACCCACTTTATTGAAGTCAATTCACACGCCATACAATTCACCCATTTAAAGTGTGCAGTTCGGTGGTTTTCACTGTAGTTGGGCAGCCATCACTACAGCCAAGTTTAGAACATTTGCATAACCCTGAAGAACCCTGTGCTCTTAGCTATTACCCTGGAAATCCACCCCACCACCTTAGCCCTAGGCAACCACTAAACTACATTCTTTATGGATTCATTCTGTCTTTATGGATTCATTCGCCTCTTCTGGACATTTCATATAAATAGAATCCTATAATATGTGGTCTTCTGTTACTGGCTTCTTTCACTTAACATAGTATTTTCAAGGTTGTAACATGTTTCAGTCCTCCATTCCTTTTTATGGCTCAGTAATATTTCATTGCATGGAGAGGCTACATTTTATTTATCCATTCATTAGTCGATGGGCGTTTGGGTTGTTCCTACTTTTTGACTATTATGAACAGTACCCCTGTGAGCGTTTGTGTATGGTTTTCACATCTGTTTTCAGTTCTCTTTGATATGTATCTAGGAGTGTCATTGCTGGGGCATACAGTCACTATGTTTAAGGATGTGAGAAACTACCAAACTCTTTTCTACAGGGATTGCAATTTTACAGCAATATAGGAGAGTCCCAGTTTCTCTACATCCTCCTCAATGCTTGCTATTATCTGTTTTTTGTTTTTTTTTTATTATAAACTACCTAGTGGTACCTCCTTGTGGTTCTGATTTACATTTCACTGATGGCTGATGATAATCTTTTCATGTGCTCATTGGCCATTCATAGATCTTTGGAGAAATGTCCTTTGCCCATTTTTAAATGGAATTCTTTTCTACTTTGTTATTTAAATGGAGAACTTTTCAAATATAGGAAAGAATACCACTCTTGAGAGAAAAGTCACCTGTTCCCTGGTAATTAATTCATCACCCTTAAAATCTTAATCAGGTTTTACTTCTTCATCTCTAATGTAACGAAGTGCTTAACTCTTAAAACTGCATAGAATTTTATCATGTTCTTTTAAATACATTTCTTTCTGAGGCTCTCTCAATGGCCTGCTAGAATAGGAGACATAGTACAAGGAAGTAGTGGCTAAGTGGTCTGGATTTGGGACCCAGGCTCCTCTGTTAATGGATCGTATGAACTTTACCATTCCCCATGATACAAAGTGAGTGTTTCTGACCCCCATGGGATCATTGTGAAGACTGGATGAAATAGTGCCTGTAAAAATGCCAGGCACAGAGTTAGGGGCTCTATTTTTTTAAGTCTAGTATTTATATCATTCCCTCTACATACATAGGCAACTGAGGGCTCCGAGACAAATGAAGCATCCAAACTCACAGATTAAATGCTAATAGGCATCATGCTGATCCCCAAGTTGCTATTTTCCATACAGGAGTATGTTTTTGCCACCAAACACAGGATTGGCCTTTGGAAAGATGGGGGAGCTTGGCATTGGCCCATAACCTGATCTCTTTGCCAATCATAGGTGCCTTCACACAGGTGCTCACACACAGGATTATTTTTTGAGTTCAATTATGTGTCACAAATCCCAGATAACAGGAAGTAGAGCGACAAAGCACCATATAAGCAAGGCCTTTCCAAGAAAATAGTGCGAAAACAGTCTGCTGACTCTGCTTACAGGTTTATAAGCCTTTAAGTGAAGCTTGATGATCTACCTATATATTGAAAAAAGGATTGAAATGCCATAGGATCAGATTTGTGCTTGTGTGAAGTCTTGCTCTGTTTTCTTCCCTCTTCTTTGCTCACATGTACACACTGTAATGGAACATGGTGCTTACTTTTAAAAAACAAGAAAAATAAGCCTAGGTTTGAATCCTGACAAGCCATGTGAATTAGGCAAGATCTAAGAGGCTTTGGATAGCACAAGACAGATGATTTATAACGCTATGTTATCTAATGCCTACCTTTTTAAAAAGAGTTTTTTTAAGGTTATTTATTTTAAGAGGTAGAGAGCAAGTGCCAGCAGGAGAGGGTCAGAGAGAGAGAATCCCAAGCAGGCTCCACATTGTCAGCACAGAGCCCAATGTGGGGCTCAAACTCATGAACCAAGAGATCATGCCCTGAGTTGAAACCAAGAGTCCAGTGCTTAACCAACTGAACCACCCAGGTGCCCCTATCTAATTCCCACTTTTAAAAAGACTAATAGAGTGGGGCGCCTGGGTGGCGCAGTCGGTTAAGCGTCCGACTTCAGCCAGGTCACGATCTCACGGTCCGTGAGTTTGAGCCCCACGTCGGGCTCTGGGCTGATGGCTCAGAGCCTGGAGCCTGTTTCCGATTCTGTGTCTCCCTCTCTCTCTGCCCCTCCCCCATTCATGCTCTGTCTCTCTCTGTCCCAAAAATAAATAAAAACGTTGGGAAAAAAAAAAAAATTAAAAAAAAAAAAAAAAGACTAATAGATAAGCAAATTCCTCCCCCCACCACCTCCCCCAGCCCCACCATGGGTTTTTCTGGTGTCCTTTTTCTTTTCCTTCCAACAAATAGTTACTGGGTACTTTCTACGTGTGGACACTGGGGATATAACTGCCAGCCAGGGAAAGAAGCCCCTGTGCTCATGGAGCTTCAGCCTAGTAGGAGATATATTAATTAAAGATTACAACTAAACATATTCATTGCTAAGTGCTATGATGGAGAAATAAGGAGTGCCATGATCGTACATACATAGGGAGGTTTTGCTCAGAGAGGAATTTTTTGCTCGCACAGAGCCCGACATGGGGCTCCAACTCCGAACTGTGAGATCATGACCTGGGCCGAAGTCGGATGCTTAACCTACTGACCACCCAGACGCGCCTGAGGTTTTATTCTTAGAACAATGAGAAGTCATTGAAAAGTTTTAAGCCACTGGACCTGAATGTACAGGAATTAATACATTTCCAAAATACTGGAGGTATGTTGGCCCATTAGAACGGAAAAATGTGTTTAACATTTCCTTTTTTGATGCCAGTCTCCTCTCCTTATGTCCTTTTCTCAAACATCTTCACTGGTTCCCTAATACTGTGGTATGAATCGCATTCAAGGGTCTTAGCCAAAGCTTCAACCTACATTTCTAGATTTATAACCCATTTCACTGCCCTGACCTACTGCATGTCTCCCCCACCATGCACGCAGTTTATGCTCTGCATTTAGAAAGCTTATTCATTCCTCAAAGCCCAGTTTGAAAACCACCTCCTTCATCAGGACTGCTCAGATCTGTTCAAGAGAAACTCATCCCACCTCACTGCTGCATTCCTCTAGCATTTGGGTACAAACACATGTTTACTTAACATTAATTATCTACTGTGAATTCTTTGTAGTTTCTCACAATGCGCCTCTCAAGAGAGAGTATCCTTGAAATGCAGTATTCTGAGGAGTCCTAAATTCTTTCAGCCTAAAGTAAGACGTGCTGAGATTTCTGTTTTTTTCTCTTATGCCCTTGAACATCAAGGCTTAGTATTCAAATTTGCCAGAGTTTAGTGAGATTGTTGATAATCTTGGTAAGATTCACTCTCATATTCAAGACAGTAGCATCCTATTTGGTTCTCCACAGAATCAACTGCTATCTCCTTGCATGGTAGAGTTCACCAGGGTCTATAATTTATGCTCTTGCTTTGACCTCCACTATATGTGGATTAATTAATTAAGTCATTGGATAAATATTAAGCAGCTATTTTGACCCAGGCACTGTTCTAGCTACGAGGGATATAGCAGTGAACAAAATAATGGAAAAATAAAACAACCTGTGATATGAAGCATACATTCTAAGTGGACAATGAATACAAATTAAAAATAAATGGTATCTTAGTGATAATTAAGACTAAAAACCAGTGGGGAAGGAGAATATGAAGTTCTATTTCCCACTGAGAAGGTGAATTGGAAAAAAAAACTGCAGGAAGTGAGGGAGTCAGCCAGACTGATGTCTACAGAAAGTGTTCAAAGTGGAAGGGACAGCAAGTACAAAGGCCCTGAGATCTGTGCCTGGCATATTCAAAGAACAGTGAAGAGAATAGTGAGATAGGGTCAGAGTGAAGGGGGAGGCAGGTAGGGAGTAGTAGTAGGATATAAGGTCAGATAAGAGAACTGGAAGCTATTCCTACTTTTCTGAATGTTTTTATTATGAAAGTGTTGGATTTTGTGAAATGCTTTTTATGCACCAATTGAGATGATTATGTAGGTTTTCCCCCTTTGTTCTATAAATGTGTAAATTGATTGACTTTCTTATGTTGAACCACTCTTACAGTGCTGTTATAATTCCCACTTGGTTATGGTATATAATCCTTTTAATGTGCTATTGGATTCAATTTGCTAGTATTTTGTTAAGGATTCTTGTGTCTATATTCATGAAGGATATTGGTCTGTAATTTTCTTAGGATGTCTTTAGCTGGCTTTGGCATTAGGGTAATGCATTACAAAATGAGTTAAAAAGTGTTCCCTCTTATTTTTTGGAAGAGTTTGAGAAGGATTGCTCTTCATTCTTTAAATGTTGTAGAATTCACCAGTGAAGTCCTTGACTTTTCTTTGTTGAGAAGTTTTTGATTATTGATTCAGTCTCTTTTCTTTTTACAGATCTGTTGAGATTTTCTATTTCCTCTTAAGTCAGTTTAGGTAATTTGTATGTTTCTAGGAATTTGTCCATTTCACTTAGGTAATCTTATTTGTTGGTCTACAATTGTTCACAATATTCTTATAATCCTCTTATTTCTGCAAGGACAACAGTAATGTCCCCCACTTTCATTTCTAATTTTAGATATTTGTGTCTTGCTCTTTTCTTTGTTGGTACCTAAAGGGTTATCAGTTTGATGATCTTTTCCAAGAACTGACTTTTGGTTTCATTGATTCTCTCTATTGTTTTTCTATTCTCTATTTCATTTATCTCCATTCTATTCTTTTTCTTTTTTAATGTTTTTATTTATTTTTGAGACAGAGAGAGACAGAGCATGAGCAGGGGAGGGGCAGAGAGAGAGGGAGACACAGAATCCAAAGGAGGATCCAGGCTCTGAGCTGTCAGCAGAGAGCCTGACGCGGGGCTGGAACTCATGGACTGTGAGATCATGACCTGAGCTGAAGTCGGATGCTGAACTAACTGAGCTACCCAGGCGCCCCTCCATTCTATTCTTTATTATTTTCTTCCTTTTGCTAGCTCTGGGGTTCGGGTTTTTGTTTTTTGTGGTTTTCCTTTTTTTAGTTCCTCAAGGTGTAAAGTTAGGTTACTGATTTGAGGTCTTTCTCCTTTTTTAAAAATGTAGGCATTTACATCTATAAATTTCCCTCTGAGCACTGCTTTTGCTGCATCCCGTAAATTTTGGTATCTTGTGTTATTTTTGACTCATCTCACAGTATTTTCTAGTTTTTCTTATGATTGATTCTTCAATCACTGGTTGTTTAAGAGTTCGTTGTTTAATTTCCACACATTTGTGAGATGTCCAGTTTTCCTTCTGTTACAGATTTCTATTTTCATTCCATTGTGGATGTTCTATCTATGATTGCAAGTGGCGTACTGAAGTCTCCAAAAGTCCCTATTATTGTGAGCCATTTCTCCCTTCAATCCTATTAATATCTGGCTCATATATTTTGGAGCTTTGTTTGGTACATGCATGTTTATAATTGTTATTATTTGATGAATCAACCCCTTTATCAGTATATAGTCCCTTGTGTCTTGTAACAGTTTTTGACTGAAACTATTTTGTCTGATACTAGTACAGTCACCCCAGCTCTCTTTTGGTTACCATTTGCATGGAATATATTTTCCCATCCTCTAACCTACAACCTATGTCTTTGGATCTAAAATGAACTCTTATGGAGAACATACTGGATTTTTTTTTTAATCCAATCTGGCAGTTTCTGCTTTTTTTTAGATTTTTTTTTAATGTTTATTATTTTTTAGAGAGAGAGTGCAAGCAGGGGAGGGGCAGAGAGAGGGAGATACAGAATCAGAAGCAGGCTTCAGGCTCCGAGCTGTCAGCACAGAGCCCAACATGGGGCTCAAACTCACAAATCATGAGATTATGACCTGAGACAAAATCGGATGCTTAATCAACTGAGCCACCCAGGTGCCCTGACAGTCTCTGCTTTTTGATTGGAGAGTTTCATTCTTGTAACTAGTAATAAGGAAGATTTACTTATGTCATTTGGTATTTGTTTTACATGTCTAATACTTTTTAATCCTCATTTCCCCTATTACAGCCTTCTTTTGTGTTTAATTGATTTTTTTTATTTAAATATTTGATTTCCTTCTCATTTCCTTTGTGCACATTTTTTAGGTACAGTAAAACTTTGGATTGCGAGTAACTTGGTCTCTGAGTGTTCCACAAGACAAACAAACATTTCTAATAAATTTTAATTTGATAAACAAGTGGTGTCTTGCCATATGAGTAGTACATGATCACAACTGAGCCAATGATTCTTGAAATATGCTTTGATATTACAAGTGCAGTGCTTTGGGTTACAAGCAAATTATGCTCCCAAACCAATGTTTTTCTGTATTTAGATATTTGTGGTACCATGGAGATTACATTTATCATCCTAAATTTATAGCAGTCTAGTTTGAATTGATACCAGTCAACTTCAGTAGCATACAAAACTTTGCCCCAATGTAGCTTTATCCCTCTTTATGTTGTTGTCATCACAAATTGCATCTTTAGACATTGTGTGTCCAGTAATAGATTTATAGTTATTTTTATGCATTTGTCTTTTCAGTTATGTAGGAAATTAAAAAAATGGAATTACAAATAATATTGGCTCTTATATTTTCCCATGTAGGTAACTTTACTGGAGATCTTTATTTCTTCATATGGCTTCAACTTACTGTTGAGTGGCCTTTTGTTTCAATCTGAAGGACTCCTTTTAGTATTTCTTTATGGGAAGATCTAGTTGTAATGAACTCCCTGAGCTTTTGTTTATCTGAGAATGTCTTAATTTTTCCCTCAGATTTGAAGGACAGTTTTGCTGGGTATTGAATTCTTGATTGACAGGTTTTTGTTTTTTTTTTTCCCTTTCAACACTTTAAATATGTCATCTCACTGCCTTCTAAGTTTCATGGTTTCTGATGAGAAAATATCTGTTTACCTTATTGAGGAGCACTGGTACCTGGCAGCTTGCTTCCCTCTTCTGTCAAGATTCTCTTTTTATCTTTTGACAGTTTGACTATAATGTGTCTCAGTGTATAAGTTTATTCTACCTGGAGTTCATTGAATGTGTAGATTTATGTCTTTCATCAAACTTGGAAAGTTTTCAGTTATTGTTTCTTCAAGTATTCTTTCTGCCCCTTTCTCTCTTTTCCTTCTGGCATTCTCATAATGCATATATTGATCTTTTTATAGTATCTGACAGGTTCCGTAGGTTCTGTTAATTTTTCTTCCTTTATTTTTTCCTATTCCTTCGACTGCATAATTTCAGTTGTCTTATCTTTAGGTTCATGAATTCTGTCTTCTGCATGCTCAAGTTTTTTGTTTAACCCCTTTAGTAGTAGTAAAGTTTTTTTCTTAATTTATTTACCAACATCTCCTCATTTCTCCAGCCCTTGGCAACCTATTCTACTCTCTTCTGTGAGTTTCACTTTTTAAGATTTCACATACAAGTGAGATAATGCAGTATTTGTCTTCTGTGTCTAGCTTATTTCATTTAGCATGGTGTCCTCCACATTCATCTATGTTGTTGGAAATGACACAATTTTCTTGTTTTTTAAAGGCTGAGTAATATTGCATTTTATATATACATACCATATTTTCTTTATCCATTAATCCATTGACAGACAGGTTGCTTCTGTATTTTGGCTATTATGAATAATGCTGCAGTGAGCATGGGAGTGCAGATAGCTCTTTGAGATGCTGATTTAATTTCCTATAAATATATACCCAGAAGTGGGATTGCTGGATGATATGCTAGTTCTTTTCTTCATTTACCTGAGGAGGTTCTATACTCTTTTCTGTGAAGTTTTCATTTCAATAATTATACATTTCATGTCTAGATTTTTCATTTGGTTCCTTTTTATATAATTTTAATTTTTTTAATGTTTATTTTTGAGAGAAAGAGAGCGTGAGTGGGGGAGGGGCAGAAAGAGAGAGGCGGAGACAGAATCCGAAGCAGGCTCCAGGCTCTGAGCTGTCAGCACACAGCCCGATGCAAGGCTCAAACTCACAAACCATGAGATCATGACCTGAGCCGAAGTTGGACACTTAACTGACTGAGCCACCCAGGCGCCCCTTTTTGGTTCCTTTTTATAATTTATCTTTATTGATATCCTCATTTTGTTCATATATCACCTTCCGTATTTCCTTTATTCTTTTTTCCGTATTTCCATGTTATCCTTTGGCTCGTTGAGTGCATATAAAGCAGTTATTTTATTTTATTTTATTTATTTATTTTTTTTAATAAATTTTTTTTTGCAATGTTTATTTATTTTTGGGACAGAGAGAGACAGAGCATGAACGGGGGAGGGGCAGAGAGAGAGGGAGACACAGAATCGGAAACAGGCTCCAGGCTCCGAGCCATCAGCCCAGAGCCTGACGCGGGGCTCGAACTCACGGACCGCGAGATCGTGACCTGGCTGAAGTTGGACGCTTAACCGACTGCGCCACCCAGGCGCCCCTAAAGCAGTTATTTTAAAGTCATTGTGTAGTAAGTCCAATGTCTGGCTTTTCTTGGGGACTGTGTGAGTCAATTGATTTAGTTCCTTTTAATGACTCATTTTTCTCATGTGTATACTTTGTGATTTGTTGAAAAGTGAACCTTTGAATATTATGGTATGGTAACTGGAAATCCGATTTTCCCTTCCCTGCAGGGTTTGCTGCAGTTTTTTTCTTTTTTCTTTTTTCTTTTCTTCTTTTCTGACCGTTAAAGGCTGTTGTGGTTCATTTGTCTACTGATGCCTCCTCACTGTTCCCTGCCCCCCGCCCAAGACTGTATTCCTTTTCATATGTGGTCACTGAAGTCTCTATTCCTCAGCATGTGTTCAACTAGTGTTTTGACAGAGATCTCCTTGAACCCCAGGAGCTAAGCAAACATACACATACATACACTCACACCTCTTGGTCTTGTTCTGTGGTCTTTCAGCATCACCCAGACTTCCACTGAGCCTAGGGACTGACCTGAGGTGAAAGCTTGAAGTCCTCTCAGTTCTTTTCTAAGCATGTATATGGCTTTCCAAATTCCTTTTTCATATACAAGTGCTTTTGAATGCCCTAATTTCCCAAAGAAACTCCTCAGCTTTTTCTCCCAGGCTTTAAGTGGTCTATTTTGTCCCAACCGTAATCTTTTGCCTTAGCTGTCTGCAGGTTGTTTGTCAGCCTTACCATGTTTTCAAGCAATGTATTCTGGCATTTCCAGCCTGACTGAGTTCTGAGTTAGGTGAAACAGAGATGATTGCCTTGCTTCAGTCCTTCAAATAGCCCTGAGGTAAGTTAGAATAAATGTACACAATGATTTGCAAATAACTGCCATGTTCCTTTCAAAGGCAGGAACCAGGGCCCTACCCTGGCAACACAGGCATCTTTAAGATCATTGCTTAGCCGGGGAGAGGGTAGGGTGAAGGCTAGTAGAAATGCCACAAAGCTTTTCTGTAGTTTTTTTTCTGTCTCATTTTTTTAATGTGGTAAAATATACGTAAGATAAAACCTACCATTTTAACTATTTTTAAGCACACACTTCAGTGGCATTATGTGCATTCATCTTGTTGTGCAAACATCACCACTGTCCATTTCCAGAACCTTTTCATCATCCCAAACTGAGACTGTGTAGCCATAATACAATAATTCTCCCTTTCCACCTTCCCCCAGTCCCTACTAACCACCCTACACTTTTGAAGTTGTCTTTTTCTTGATTCAGCATTTGGTTGTTGCTATAAATCTTTGACTGTTCTCCAGAGTTCTGACAAAGTTGGTTCTGACAGTTTCTGCTTGTATTTCAGTTTCTGTGGGTAGGGTAGGAGCTTGGAGCTCTCTACTCTGCCATTTTGCTGACATGATTCTCAACACTAAGGTTTTGTCCTGAGCAATTTGGAAGAGTACACTAGCCATTAACTGACATAGGAAAGACTGTGGGAGGATCTAATTTTGAAGGAGAATATCAAGGGCTCAGTTTGGGATAAATTAAAGACTCCTATTAGACATCAAGTGGAGAAGTCAAGTTAGGTAGGTAGAAGAGGGGTTCAAGATTCTAATCCCTGTGCAGTCAAGCACATAAGGGTCAGGAGGACTTTACTCACGTAAAGTCATTGGTGATGTTGGAAAGAGCAATTTTGATGGAGCTGGGGACAAAAGCTAGAGGAGGATGTGAGGAGAGAATTAGAGCTGAAAACACAGATAATTCAATAGATTGCTGTAAAGAGCAGCTGATATGATGCAGTTGCTGGAAAGGCAAATGGGGTCAAGAGTCTAGTTGTTTTCTAATTGAAGGAAATGAGATTCCTGATGTGATTGATCCAAAGCAGAGGAGAAAGTTTATAGTGCAGAACAGAGGGGAATTGCTGGTGCACTGCTCTTGAATAGTGAGAGGAGATGGGGTTTGTGGAGGTGCTGGCTTCATCTGTTATAACAGAAGAGAAAAGATATGCAGGGACCGAAGTGGGCAGGTGGGTAGATACATCTGCCTCAATTTTCTATCTACAATTGACATCTCTTCCCTGAGCCAAAGTCCACTGCCTTGAGACATCCCTGATGGAATTTCCTAGAAGTCCCTTAGCTTCAGGTTGCCCCAAACAAAGATCAGCTCTCTTCTGATTCATACTTCCTGCTGTGTTACTACCCGTCTGTGGCATCCCGATCCATGTTGAGAAGAGGAAAGGTCAGGTTTTGGGGTGGGGTGGAGACCTCAACAAAAAGGCAACCTCAGAGCTGAGGCTGGAATAAGGGAGTAGAATGAACTAGGCAGAACACCCTAAGATGCGGTGTGGGGTGACTAGATGGCAGGAAACTCAGAGCAGTCACCTGGAGGCTGTTACACCCCCGAGTTACCCACAGTTTGTTACATCATTTAAAGGCTATCTATTTTGAGTTTTTCTACGTTAGCGTTAGATTGTTGTCCCGCTGGAATAAGAACCCTGACAAGTCCTTTCACTGTGCCTTGCACAGGCTATTTGCTCCCTCCTCACGCAATGCACTCACCTCTGATGATTGACGAGACCCCTTCTCACTCCATCTCCAAGGTCACCTGGGATGCTTCCCTGACTTTCTTCCCCTTCACCCCCTCATCTGTATCTCCTTTATGGCTCCTAATTTTTGCTCCTCAAAAGTTTTGCTCTGAGAGTTGGATTCATCTTCATGGCCTTAGAAAAGTACTTGGTGTGGAAGAGGCACCAATACGTTTGTTCATCGGCCGTATAGAAAACTCCCAGGCTGGCCCTAGGGCTCTGCCCACAGGTGCACAAGTGCTCATTAACTAAAATGCACGAGCAAATCCAGAAATAACATCCCTATTGCAGGTTGTTTTTGGGTGAGGATGTTATTGTTGTGAAATGTTTGTATATCGGCCACTCTGGACCCAGAGGACAGTGCCCATCTCTGTTGTCATTTGTTCTGTCACTTCAAAGCGCAGGAAAACCATGGGTGGTGATTTTAGAATCTTATTCAGAACCCTCAGGGAATGAGTCATTTTGTACTGACGACTTTTCCGGATTGCCACAGTTCAAATAAATTAAGCAACAGGACATTGTTGTTGTTGTTGTTGTTGTTAATTTTAACCATTTTAGATGGTAAACTTCAGAAATGCATTATTGTACTTTTGTGAACGTGATCCTACCCACTCTTATTTCTTCAGAATCATTATCGTGAGCATAGTTACAATTTTCTGTCTCAGCTACGAGAATAGAGATCTTTGCTAAAGGAGTAAGAGGAGGGGTAGTTTGGGCTCAGTCTCTCCCTGCAGCAAACCTAGACTGGAGTCCAGAATCTAAAGTGGAGGCAGCTGACTGAGCTGCCCCAGAAATCAGAGGGCTAAGTGAGGGGAAAGAAGCAGGGCTTGACCCCAATGATAAGATCTGAGAATCTCCTTCTTTAGTTTGCATTTGAACTACCTGAGGATCTTGTTAAAATGCAGATTCTGGTTCAGTAGATTGGGATTCAGTTGTAGCCTGGAATCTGAATTCTGCATTTTAAAAATGATTTCAGGTAATGCCAGTGCTGTTGGACCACAGACCACACTTTCCATATCAAGTCTTTATTTGGCCTTCCAGAGATTTTCTTGTGACCTTTAGTTGTATTAGGTTTTATTAGGAAGCTTATCTTTAGTGACTCCTGGCCTGGGGCATCATACAAGTAGCAGGTGGCCTCTGGTAGTAATAATACCTCTGTGCGCACAGTGCTTTAAGGTTTATAGGCTGGTCTCACGTTCCCTGTTCCTCTTCACATTATTACAGTAGTCCTGAGAGGTAAGTTAGCACCATTTTACCAATCAGGGGAACAATTTCTGACATCACACTGCTCAGTAATGGCAGAACCAGGCTCACGGCTTAGTGCTCTGTTCACTACTTGCTGCCTCCACCACATCTATGGTGCATGCCGTACACAGCCTTGTGGACTCCACACTGTGGCAACGTGACGGGGAAAACGTGCACACAAGACTGATCAACAGCTGTAGAACATGGGACTCATGCAGTCTCGGTTGGGACACCCTGCCTGAGAATGACATTTCCTCTGCCCTCGAATCTCCACCTCCAGACGATGACCTTGCCTCATATCGTGTGGGCTAAATACTGGAACCACTGTGACCATCGTTAGCATGTGCTGAGATGCTTGCTGTCAGTGCTCCACTCACTGCCCCTCTAGGCCTTTCCATCTCAGGACAGGCTGGCCAACTCCATCTGCCAGCATTGTACCTCTCTGCCCAAGGGCTTTCTCTGCCTACAGGGGCCTGCTCTGCCCCATGTAGGCACTGAAGTGCTGGGAAATTTATGCCCCTCAGTCAACCAAGGATTGATAGGAACAGATGTAAAAATAAGCCAGTTCTCTCCTCTCTTAATTTGGGATAACTCTGAGGCATTTTCCCCACATCAAGCCCCCGTTACCTATAGTGGTAACTTGCTTGATAATGTGGCCTTTAGTTGCTGTCTTCTTCTCCCTGCCTCACTTCTCCACTCCTGTAAAATGTTTCCTGGGATTCCCCTCCTAAATGAATGATTGATACTCTTGTCTCAGGGCTCTGCTAGGGAGACCCCAGTGAAGACACTTCTCAGTTTTTCTCTCTCTCCTAGATCATTCCAACGTGCAAACATGCCTCAATATGACCCCCGAGGCCATGTTCTTCTGATTTCTGGCCAGTATGGAGTAACAGACTAAATTTTCTCTTCTGCCTGCAACAACAACAATCAAACAAAATAGATGAAACAATGGTTTTCAAGACATTGGACATCAAGTATCAAAGCACAGTGATTCTTGAGAGATGGGAAACACAGGAGAGAATTTCCAAGCCCCAGCACAAGGAGGGGAACCCAGGCAGAGCCTGATGGACTCTCTGAGTCGAGAAGACCAAACCAAGAGCCCAGAGAGATTGAGGTGGATTGAATGTCCAGGACAAAGTACTGGAAAGGGGAGAGCTTCACAGAGAGAGCACTCCTGAGATCTGCAGAGGGACCGCAAGTATTCACTGGGGTACTGACAAGTAGGTGTGTATGAAGAAATAATCCAAGAGTAGGGAAAGAACCACCTGGAAGGATTAGAGGAAACAGTAGCTGGCACTCACACAGAGCCAGGAATTATGTTGGTACCCCCCCAGGCAACTGGAACACTTTGTATTTCACGGCGTTTTAGGTAGAGCACTCGGAAAAGCCTGGTGAGAAACAGCAAACCCTGCACTAAACGCTGCTCTCATCCTGCCCCCACACATTTTAAAAGAAATACCCCAAAGGATCAAACTGTTTCCAACTAATATAACTACATCCCAGAACAAAGTTCAAGGAATAGAACCGCAAATGAAGGAATAGAAATGCAAAAATATCCAGCACTCTACAAGGTAACACTCGTTGCTACCAGCATCAAGTAAAAATGATCAAAAATTCAAAGAAGCAGAAAAATACAACCTACAATGACAAAAATCAAGCAATCAAGACAGACCAGGATCAGCACAGATGTAAAAATTAGCAGGCAAGGACATTAAGAAAGTTACTGTAACTGCATATATGTGTTCAGATGTTAAATGGAGACATAGAAGATACAAAGAAATCCAAATCAAACTTCTGGAGATGAATATTACAATATCTGATCTATATCATCATATATATCACTATTTATATAGTGAATGGGATTAACAGCAGACGAGGCATGTCAGAAGAAATACAGTGTGATGACAATAATAGAAATAATCTAAAATAAAACAGAGTAAGAAGAAACACTTTAAAAATGAACAGAGCATCAGTTAACCATGAGGCAACTTCAAATGGTCTAACATATGAATAATTTGGTATCCTGGGGAAATAAAAGGGTGGAAAAGAAAAAAAAAAATACCTGAAAATAACAGGCAGCATTTTCCCGAATTTGGTAAAAACTATGAACCCACATATGCAAGGAGTTCGAGGACTTCCAAGTACAAGAACCATGAAAGAGTATACCAAGACACCTCGTCATTTACTCAAAATCAGTGATAAAAAGAAAAATCTTAAAAGCACCAGAGGGGAAAAGACGCATTACAATACAAAGGGAAAAAAAACCTATTCCCCAACCCCCACCCCCCCGCCAGGAAACAACTCAAGCAAGTAGAGAGAGGAACAACACCTTTAAAGTGCTGAAAATAACTATCAACTGACAATTCTGTACCCACTGAAAATAAGTTTTAAAAATGAAGGTGATGGTTTTGACAATACACTGTGTTTATGTAGGATGTTGTCATTAAGGGAAACTGGGTGAGTGTACATGGGAACAAAGAAGAGAGAGATCAAGTACTAAGGTGATAGATTTAAAGCTAACCACATTAAATGTAAATGATATACCCCCAATTAAAAGGCATAGATCACTAGATTAAATATAAAACCAAGACCCAGCTATATGTTGTCGCCAAGAAACACACTTTAAAAGTAAAGTCTAAGATAGGTTAAAAGCAAACAGATTGAAAAATAGATCCCAAGAGACAGAATGCAAAAAAGTTGGATTGACTATCTTAATATCAGATAAAGTAGATCTCAAAGCAAAGAATCTTACCAGAGATAAAGAACATTGGTTCCTAATGAGAAAGGGGTCAATTCATCAAAAGGACATAATTATAAAAAACATATGCATGTAATAACAGAATTTCCAACTATATTAGAGAAAACTGGTAGAATTGCAAGGAGAAATAGATACATTTACAATAATGCCTAGAAGCTTCAACATCCCTTTCTTATTAATAGAACAAACAGAAAAAT